>NW_026589732.1:864775-880801 GCF_907164565.1 Psammomys obesus
TACACAAAAAGGACATTAGAATGAGGTAAGTCTGTGTTTACTTGGCATTTGAAGGCATTCGTTTTAACCCTAGCAACCCCATTGGGGAAGGTCATTATTTCTTTGGGAGCTCAGGAAACCAAATATTGATCCTTTTTATTAGAGATAATGTTCTGGCTTAAAGTCTATCAAATGTTGGAAATTCAAATTAAGCCATTTGTGATGTTCTGTCTAACGAAGGCCATCGACTGGGAGACTGTGTTAGGCGCGTCGGTCAGCTGTCTTATCACCCTCCTCGTTTCTAGCAGGCTTACATGGCTTCTGACATGGCTTCTCTGCCCTGTAAATGATGGCAGCAGTCGCCATGCTCCCATTTTTTGTTGTTATTGTGTGTGAGTGTGTGTGTGTGTGTGTGTGTGTGTGTGTGTTGGACCTAAGACCTCACGCACACCAAGCAAGCTTCCTTCCAACTGACCTACATCCCCTTAAGCCTTTCACGCCTTGTTTGGTCTCCTGTGTCTTTCGGCTTCCCATCTTCCTTCTGGCTTCCTGATGTGCTCTGTGTTAACGTCACTAAAGCCAGTAAGGATTATCAAACTGTTTCCACAAATCCCCTCCAACACCTTCCCAGATGGCAGCATGAGGTCCTATATCCCTAAAACCCATCACTCACCTTTCCCTCACCTTCATGCCACCTTTCCCTCCCTGGAACTTCTTGAACCCACTGTGGGCTGTCCTCTGGGTGCTGGCCCCAGTGGATTTCAGATAGCTCTCATAGCTCTTCCTCCTCTTCCTTTCCCCCTTCTTTTCTTTCCCTTCCTTTTCCTCTTTCTCCCCTTGCTTCTCCTATTCTTCCTCCTCCTCTTCATCCTGGCTCTAAGTTAACTCCCTGAAGTCCGCATGAACTTTGTGTGTGCTTGTCCTTTCTTCTTGGCATCTGCTTCATACTTAGGAGGGGGAATTTCCTGTGTATTCTTTAGTGTCTTTTCAGGTCCTGTTACTATTTTAGGAAGTCCTTCTTAATGTCTTTCCTTACAACATCTGAGTTTCTTAAAAATGATACATGGACTCTCTCGATGGTTCCCATGCTCCCTACTAAGCATTTTCTGTCTTTTGCTTCATGAGAACAATCCAGAGAATCCACATGGCGTTATAAATAACTTTGATATAAAGCAAGGCATTTGAAAGGACATCCTTAAGTAGGAGCATATTCATGGGAGGGGAAGAGGCAGCGAGGGGACAGAAGCCCCGGGAGCCATAGCCAGGCTTCACAGAGCTGAGATAGCCACAGCATGGCAGTTCATTTATAGTTACCCAAGCAAAGGAGCTTCCATGAATGCTCCCATTGGACCCATGATCACTAGGACACCTTGCCTCTGGAAAAGGCTTTGTCTGTAGTCATCACAGCCTGTCTCCATACCCCCTACCAGACAGGGTTTCCCTGTGTAGTCTTGGTTGTCCTGAACTCACTTTGTGGACCGGACTGGCCTCGAACTCACAGAGATCCACCTGCCTCCCCGGAGTGCTGAGATCACAGGTGTGCGCCCCCACACCTGGCTCGTCCTGGTTTTGAACACTGCTCCCCCCATGAGCCATGTGGCCTTCTGGCGAGTTACTTGGCATCTGTGTGCCTCAGTTCTCTCATTTGTTTTTAGGGCTCCTGCAAATTTGGGGAGCTAATTTGTGTCACATTCATTGGAATGTAAAGGACATAGGAAGGCTTCTGGAAATGTAGCTTCAGAATGGAATAAATAAGCTCACACCTGGGGCAAGGTGTGAGCGTGAGGGAATGAGAGAGAAGACACCAGAACCCCAACAGGAAGCGAGACCTTAGAGGCAAGCTGTCTGTCTCTTGCTCCAATTCCAGCCCCCTCTCACCCCCCAATTCAGGCACAGGGTTCCATCAGAGTTCAGACCCCTATAGCGCTTGGATGGGGGGAGGAGCTCCTACGACGTTCCCTCAGAGTTTGGCCTAAAATACTGCCTGCAGGGACACTCCTCTGATTAAAAAAGCCCAGTCCAAACCTAGAACAAGCCGGGAAAGGACAGACACAGACAGGCTTTTTCACCACTCCTCAATATCTTCACGCAAGTGCGCCCTGCCACAGTCCCCGAATCACTGAGCTGCAGGGACCTTAGAGGTCATCCAGCCCCGGTGTCCAAACTCCAGTCTGGGAAATCAATTTACTGAACTGAAAGTGATTTTAAAATGAAATAGAAGAGAAGAGATAATGTCAGAATATATTGTTTTCAGTTGAAAGAAATTGCTTTGTGAAACTTTTGTTTCAGGAGTGTGTGTGTATGTGTGTGTGTTCAAATTGCAAATCTGTTTCTGTGGGTCACAGTAGCAAACGTTTGAAAGCCACTGACTTAGCCCACACCCCATTGGTCTGGACTGCCTTTATGACATTTTCAATAAATCATATGGCATTTCTTGTTCATCCCCCACCCCTCCATGGGATCCCTAAGACACCCCGAAAGGTCAAGGCTCCTTTCACTGTCCACTGCTCTGTGCCCAGGGAGCACTTCCTCCCAGGGAGCTCAATGTCCCTCTTGTTCCCTTCCCCATTGGTTTTCTCTTGCTCTCTGACCATCCTCTCTCTCACCTCCAACAGCAGCCTTGAGTGGAGGACAGCGCCATAGACCTTGCAGCCATGTTCTTTGGGGGTTCTATGGCTCAACTTTTTCTCTTGCCTTCCTAGGACTCCTTATGAAAGCAAGGCCTTGGCCTTCGTTCTGGGCCACCACCTCTGCCTGGCTCATGGACTAGGATTTGAGTGAGTCTGGCCCCATCCCTGGCTCTAGAAATGGCCATTGGGAACATCCCAGGGACTGGATCCAGAGTGGAGGCAAAGGAATGTCCTGGAACTGCGGTCTTTTCTTCATTTTATCCTCAGTTTCCTCAAACTTCTCACAGATCTTAGTAGCTATAACCCAAGGAGTAGAGGGTTGGTGACAAAATGAATTCTGACAAAGATAATTGCACGACTCCTTTGTAGCTTAGACCTAAACATGGCTGTACACTGTCAGTTTTTATTTCTTTCAAAGCCTGAAGCCGGTGCTCTCCTGTAGGAGGGGGAGTGATCGGAGTGCTGAGAGGGAAATGGGGCAGGGGGCAGAAAGGAGGGGCATGCCCTGCTGTGGGACCCCTCTGGACTGCACTGCAGGACCCCCAGCTTCCTTTGGCTTTGAGGACCTGGACAGTCTCTGAGACAGATAAACAGACACGTGCAGGGCCTTGGAGACCATGGCATCGGCAAGGTTGCCTGGCTGGGGATCACAGCTTTAATGAACACTGAGTTTCTTGATGAAGCAGGCACAGGATTGTCCCCCTGGGGAAGGTGAAGGAGCCACTGGCAGGAGGGGACACGGTGACCTTGCCGGATTGTACTGCAGCTGGCTCTCCTCAGAGCTCCCTGCTGTCACAGTTGACAAGAGCCCTGGGGCAGCCGCTGCCCTCCAAGTGTGCTCGCAAGTCCTCTGACTCCAAGTGTTCCAGCTGCTGCTCATTGGCCTCCACACCAAATCCAGGCTCACAGTCTCTGTTGGATCAGGTGCCAAGGGTCCCCAGGGTTCTGAGTAGGGATGTTCCCACGGATGAACAACTATAGGCTGAACCCATGTACTGTGGTCATCTCCCAATATTCACTGCGTAAACCGTCAGCCATCTGACAACCCTCACTCTGGTCCTCTGCCACTAGGCAGCTTCCACCGGGGAGCGAAGTAAAACGTGCTGTAGCAGTTAGCTTTTTATCAACCCCCGATGAAACAACTGAAAAGAAAATGGGTTTATTTTGGCTCCTGGTTTCAGAGGGATCAACTCATCATGGTGGGGAGAGCATGGAGAGCCCTTGACTCTACATTTTGGTGGTGAGTTGTGTGATGGAGGAGAGGAAACAAAGAATGAGGCAGGAAGTAGCCAGGGATAATAGACCTCCAAAGCTCATTTGCCAGTGACCTATTTCTTCTGGTGGGGAGCCACGCCCTAAGTTTTCAGAACCTTTCTAAGTGGTGCCAAGAACCACTTAGAACCATCCAAGAACTATGCATTTCAATCATGAGCCTTTGGTGGGGGGTGGGGGTGGCATTGCATATTCAAACCCTAACCCTAATTTATCACCATTGATCTCAGAAAGGCAACCAAAATTTAACTAGTTGTGAGTGTTGTTAATACTATCAAAACTTGGGCTGCAGAGCTAGCTCAGTGGCTAAGAGCACTGGCTGCTTTTGTGGAGGACCGAGTTCAAATCCCAGCACCCACATGGCGGCTCACAACCATCCATATTCATTCTCTGAGATGTCATATGGAGTGTGGTCTTGACCCCAAGTCTGTTTTTAAGGACTTCATGCCCTCATCAGCCTGAGCCTGTTCCTGACATTGTCAGGATGCTAGATAGTCACACCAGGCCAGGAGCAGGTGACAATCCACCAGGGCCCATCCTGTGCCTTTCCTCCAGAGTAATCAGGCAACCTTAAACGAATATTTCACACCCATGTTGGACATAGGGTTGGTGGAAGGCTTTATTCCCTCCTTTCTTCTTGCCTGGCCAAGCCTTTAACAGTGCTCACAGATGTTAAAGTGTGTGACTGTGGTTAAGGTACCGACTCAGCACTGACTGCCCAGCTGAGACTTAGGCCGCGTTCAGACCTCCGAGTAGGTGGTCACTCAGCACCCAGGTCACCCTGCGGCTCTCTGTAGTGATACATCTTCTGTGGCTCCCGATGGCCCTTTAATAAAAACCTCTGTTGGAAAGACACTTCTAGAAGCCAAGCTTTTCTTAGAGCTAAGAGGGAACCGTTAGCCATCCTCTGTATCCATCCTTCCTCCTGCATGCTGGGAGTGTAAGGCTGTATTCAAAATCATGTTCGGGGCAGAACTGCAGGGGAAATAACAGTGTAGCTATGAGCTGGCTGGTCATGGAAACACAACATCCACAGAGCCCCCTAGGAAGTAGTTGCTCTTTATTTCGAATGTTGACAGTTAAGGAAAAGCAGCTTGAATTAGGCTAGAGACGCTATTCAGAATGTTTGATGAAAATCCAGAGGGCTTTCATAGATCGTCTCTTCCTGCCATTTTGTGTGTGTCATGTGTTATGAATGTAGGCACATACGTGTGTGGGTGTATGTGGAGGCCTGCGGTTAATGTTAGGGTTCTTCTTGGAACCCTCACCACCTTACTCAAGGCAGAGCCTCTCAACCAAACCCAAAGCTCGACAATATGGCTAATCTCATTCACCAGCCTGCTCTGGGTTTTTCTTGTCTTTGTCTTGCTGGGCTGGAATTACAGATGGGTGAGCATGACCACTTGGTGTTTTATGTGGGGTCTGGGGTACTGAACTCTGGTCCTCACACTCATGTGGCAAGCGCTTTAACCACTGGACCATCACAGCTTCCTATCCCCGGGTAACTTTACAGGGATTATCTACAGAAATGCGGAGCAGTGCTTCCCAAAGAAAGGGTTTTCAGTGACAGAAATGGCTCTGAGTGCACAATCTAGTTCAGTTACCCTTAGCCCGCATGGCTACTGATTACTTGAAGTGTAGGTCGTACAATATAGAAACTGAGATTTTTAAAATTTTCTTTAACTCTAAGGAGTAATATATAAGGGCATGGAACTTAAATTTAAATGTGCCAGCCACTGTAGCTAGTGGTGGCTTGTTGGGCAGCGCAGCACAGCGTTACCAGGCATATCAACCAGAACAGAAATAGATTTAGGGCTCTGAGGTAGAACAATATGGGGCAGGATGGACAGAAGAGTTTAATTAAAGGTAATGTGGCCAAAATTAGAGAAGATGGTGTTTATGTACAGAGGGCATCTGCGGCAACAAACGGAGCTGTGAATAAAAAGGTGGGGAGAAGAGGGGCTTCATGGTTTCATTATTCTCTTGTGGGATTAAATAAAGACAATGGAGAAAGAGTGGCCCAGCAGTTCCAGTTCTGGCCACCAGGGGTCCCCATTGACCTAGCGCAGCTTGGTTTCTGTGGTAGCCAAGGCAGTGTTTATGGTTGGCCAGCAGCCTATGAGAGTGCTGAAGAACATGGGGGTAATGGATCATTTGGTGCTAAGCAACAACATCAAGTATTTTAAAAACAATAACTTGATCAAGAAGTTATATCACCCTCATTTTTGCAAATGAGGCAATAAAATGACTCAAATCATCATTAAGCTGTTAAGTTCAGAGCTGGGAAATGCCTTCAGCAGACAGGTTTTAGAAGCTGAGTTGACTGTTGTGCTCTGTCATTCCTGTGAGGCTCCAGCCCCCTGTCTGGTCCCAGAACCCAACCTAAGAATGTGGCCACTCACTGGGCTATCTCCACTCCTCTTTCAGCATAAAGCTTTAGGGAAGTTTTAGGCGAACTATTGTATTCTTTTGCCTTTTCTTTCCCCAAAGTCACTTCTTGGCTTTTATTTTTCTGCTGAGGTGCTCTACGGCAGACGTGGAGTATTCCACACAGGAAGCTTCAGAGGGGCGGCCCTCGGGAACTGATAAATTGGCAGGAGCTGGGATGCAGATGGACACACCCACTGCACACTGTGAGTGTCATGTGTCTCGAGACAGGGTCACCAACAGAGGTGTGAAGGGAAGGATGTCACCCACTGAGCAGCCACAGCCTGGCATGCTGAGAAGAGGAGAAGCAGCCTGCTCAGGCTCTTCCTGCCTCCTCTACACACTGACCTTCTTTGGACGTACATGATCAGCTAGAGCAGCCCCCAAGGCCCAGACTGTCCTCGCAGGCCTTGCCCAGTGCCAGGCATCTGGATTCCTCAAAAGCCCGCTCTTGAGACCTGTCCAGTAAGGCTTGGAAGCCCAAGTCCCTGTGGACCTACTAGTTAATGAGTTCTGCAAAAACTAGGTCTGTCTGTAATCGAAAAGGGAGTACAAGGCCCGCATAGTCCCTGAATTAATTCAGCCCTGCTTGAAAAGGAGCTAGGAGAGGGTTTTTGCCACTGCCTGCCGGATCCGGATCCGGTGAGCATTACTTCCGTTTGGGGACCCATTGTTTTCCATCACTTCAGCACAATCTGGAAAACACTCTCCAAGTCTATTGCACCTGTCTGCTGCTGCCACACCAAGGCAGTTTTAACAATGCCCTCTGTCCACACAGGTCTCGCTTCCATTTAATACAGCCAGATGGGTGGAGGATATTTGATGATTGTTCCAGACTCAAAAGCCCCTATTATTTTATTTCCTCGTCACTCTTGTACGATTTCTTCTCAGCGTGGGGACAGGCGGGTAGAACACAAATAAATCATGAACTCAGGAAGATGAGCCGTTAATGCAGTAGAGAAATTGGATGTGGCTAAAGAATTTGTTCAGGTCTCTCTGTGTGAGTACTTGAGATCTCACAAGCCAGCCATGTCCCTAGCCTGGCTAGCCCCTGGGAATGGGAATGGGAATCAGAGTATCTGGAAGCTGCTGTCTCCTCAGGGTTGTCTGGATTTGGGATGAAGGAAAGGAGAGAGAGAGAGAGAGAGAGAGAGAGAGAGAGAGAAGCAGTGGGTTCTCCAAGTGACAGCTTTCAAAAGATGTGGGCAATGTCAGCCTCAGGCTGCCTTGGTGCCATTTATTGTGCTGCTGGCTGGACAGTGCCAGCTTTCCTGCCATTCTGCCGGGACTCTCTCTCCTCTCTTCTCAAATGCTATCTCTGCTCGGAAGTACTCCTTCATCAGCACTCCATCGTTAGTTACTCCTGCTCCTTCCCACTCTGCTCATGTCCCGACTAAATGTGTTGTTGATGTCCGCTGTCTGCACAGCTGATTGTCACCGTGATGAGAGCTAGAATCATCTAGAAGACTCACGTCCGAGCCTGTATTTACAGAGAAGACGAACTGAAGGAAGGGAAAATCCTCAGTCAGAGTGGACGGCACTTCCTGAAGACTGGCCAACATCTAAAAAGTTCTGAGGAAAAGGCTGTGTGGGCTTCGTCCCTTCTTTCTGAATGGGTGCATCTATCGCTGCTGAGGTAAACTCCATCTTCTCTGGCCTTCCAGCGCGGACTCAAACACAGTGACTGTCTGGGGAACTTGCAGGTTTTCACGGCCTGGCCGAGACTGCTGAGGTGTCCAGCTCTAGCAAACCAAGCAGCTGGGAGATTCTAGCCACTGCAGGCCGCAGACGGCCATTGTGGGACCACTCAGCCCCTCGTACAGAGAGTCTCAGTCTCATTAAAAAGTTTTGTTTGTTTTGGTTTTTGAGACAGGGTTTCTCTGTGTAGCCTTGGCTGTCCTGGACTGGCTTTGTAGACCAGGCTGACCTCGAACTCACAGAGATTCACCTGCCTCTGTCCCCCAAGTTCTGGGATTACAGGCGTGTACCACGGCACCCAGATATAAATTTCATATACATACATGTGCGCGTGCACACACACACACATACACACACACACACACACACACACACACACACGTATATATTCTTTTGGTTCTGTCTCTGTAGAGACAGAAGAAATGGGCTCTGTATATCCGCTTGTCTGATATAGCTCTTGTCTGCTCTATAAGCCTGTCTCCATTTTCATGGCAGGGCACTTCCTGAGTGGAAGAGGATTTGATGGCACACCCTTGGGGACAAGTCCTGCTCTGTCACCTGCTTGCTGTTCGACTGCATGAGTCCCTCATAGGCCAGGCTGGATAACTCAGTCTGAAACATGAAAACAGCAAGACCCACAAGGCTGTCGTGAACAGTATCTGAGATTCCAGCTCCCTTCTCTGGCAGCTCCTTAGGGCATGGGGACCCATCTGGCCTGAAATCCTGACTCCACCATTTTCTGACCATCATTGGCTCTGTCATGACCTCTCTGTACCTCAGCTTTTTCATCTTTGAAACGGTGACAGTGTCTGACCTATCTCTTTTTGGGAGGCAATGCCTGGTACAATATAACACTCAAAATGTCAGCCATTGAAGCTGCTGCTGTTATCATGCAAACTGCAAGTTGACAGGGGAAAAAGCTGCAGCCTTCTGTGGTGCCTGGTGCCCACTAAGTACTGGGCGTGCTTAGAGTTAGAGGAGAGTGTTTCATAGTGAATTTGGGTGACACATGCTACACATACCCTGGTGGCTCTGCCGCCCTTTGTCAGTCAGTAACGTTAAGACATTCTGGCGATCAGAGCTTGCAGGGGAGAATATGATCCTGGTCTGGTCCTCCAGGGTACCCATCTCTGGGGCGGTCACAGCCCCCCTCGCCCCTTAGTTCTTCCAGCTCTTCCAGAGGCAGGGAACTGCAGGTAATAGACACTCATCCACTGATGGCCAGAAACTTAACCCAGAAGGAAAGAAAATCCGTGGCTGCCAGCTCGCACACAGTCGGCGGCAATTGCTCATGAGTCAAGGTCGATGGCTAGACAGACGGGAAGGGTTGGCATTTGCTGAGGCTTGCTGATGCTCAAGCTTTGGCTTCTGGCAAAGCAGGAAAGAAAAAAAAATGTACCCAGAAGGACCATGTGGAGATCTTGGCCTTCTTTCCAGGCTGAGGGCCTGGGACTTCCCTGAGAATATGTGTTGGGAAAGCTAGCCAGCCTAAAGTCATCTCATATCTACATCTGGATCTAGAGATGTTCTGTGGCTATACAGATGAGGAGATCCACATAACTAATGTTTATTAAGAGCTAATTACATTCCAGTTTACACCGACCAAACCAGGCACCATTCAGACATGTCCATGCAATAGATCCTAGTTCCTTGCTGTGAAATAGAGAAGGTAACATGTCTCATGGGTGTTAGTTAGGGTCAGCTAGGCTATGCTGTGGTAACAAGCACCTCCCAGGTCTCGGTGGCCTACACCACATTTCATAGGAACCAGCCAAGGGCAGTGGTCCATGCTGTTGTCATTGTCAGCCAGGCCCTGACTGACAGGACAGCTATTATATGGAACACTGCTGCTCACTGTAACAGAGGGAGAGAAAAAGAGCAGCAGATCGTGTGTGGACTCTTAAAGCTCCCTCTCAGAAGGGATGGACAGCATTGCCACTCACATTTCTTTGGCCAAAGGAAGTCACACCCACACCTATCTCTAAGTGGATAGGTAGATGTGGTCTTTTTAGGTGCCCAGAGGTAAACTGGAAATGCTAAGTGCACAGGAAGAGCAAGCAACCACATTACCTGGAGCAGTATTTGGGCCATCCAATGAACTCCTGGACTCTGCCCTTGGTGCTCTGTGTGGAGATGAGCCAGATATGCTACTGCTGCTCCTGTTTGCTTTGGATGAGGCAAACAGAGGGACACGGCAGTGGCGCTGTGGACTAGATCCCAGCCCCTCGTGCAGTGGCTCTGCCGAGGGCCCAGGCTTCCAGGATGGGCATGGGGATCCCTCTTTGCCCTTACGAGTCGACTTAAGACTGTCACTGAATGGCACATGCAGCATGCCACTGAGTGCTCACAGAACTGTGACGGTGAATGGCCTCTTGGATGCTCTGCTTAGGAATGGGGTCTCAGCTGTCTCGAGGGGCTTAGGATCAATTCTAGAATGAACAAGTGACACTTTCTATTCAGAGGAGCCAGGTGGTGTGTGTGTGTGTGTGTGTGTGTGTGTGTGTGTGTGTGTGTGTGATAAAGAGAGACACAAAGAGAGGCAGAGAGGCACAGAAATACACATGAGAGTGGAGAGAGAGAGAATGCATATGCAGCAAGCCTCTTGTGAAACTTCTGAGGGAGAAGTTTTGGCTTCCAGCTGGGAGACTCAGACAGGCTTCAAGGAGGAGGTGGTGTTTGTCCCAGGCTGGGTTTTCTGGCTGGCTTTTCACGGAGATATAGGGCAATAGGGCTTTTGTTCATGATGTTTGGAGGTGCTAATGGGTGGGCTGTGCAGACGTGAGACTGGCATCAGCCTGGTGGTGACAGCATCGCCTGCATCGGCAGTACCGACCAGCCCTGACCCCACTGTGCACAGTGGGGAAGGTGAGGAAGGGCATGCTGATCTGGGCACTGCCGGAAGCAGCGAATGTCCAGATGAAGGGGTGCGGGGCTCAACCATCCCTGCTTCTGCTTGTCATCTTTGTCCCCCTACTTTCTACTCTGCAGGACTGACAGCTTCCTGCTTTCTGGAAGGCACCAGCAGGAGGCTGGAGGGTGAGGCCTCCCTGGAAGTAGGCCCTAGCTTCTTTTCTGTGGATTTGACAGTAGCCATGTTTCTCCCGACGTCTCTCTGCCAGATGTAGCTGTGCCAGGATTTCCTAACTACTTTCTCCTTAAGTCCCTTCAGCCCTAATGATGCTAATGGCTCTCCTCGGACAGTTTAACCAGCCTTTGCTGGTATTCTTTCTGTCTCTGTCTTTCCCTCTCTCTCACAGGTATAGGAATTCATATGTGCAAGCCACATGGAAGCCAGAGAGCAATCTAGAGCATCATTCTCAGGAATGAGAGTCTCTCATTGGCCTGGAGCTCGATGACTAGTCTAGATTGGCTGGCTAGTGAGCCTCAGGGCTCCTATCACTTCTGCCTCTCCAACACTAAAGGTACAAGTGTCTTTAAATATATACACACACACACAGACACACACACACACACACACACACACACATATATATATATACTTATTTATTTTATGTGTATGTGTGTGTGCCTGTGTACATACACGTGTATATTTGCATACCACATGCATGCGGTGTGCTTGGAAGCCAAAGAGGGCATCAGTTCCCTGGAACTGGAGTCATTGGCTACTGAGAGCCACTGGGTGTGAAAATTGAACCCAGGTCCTCTGGAAGGGCAGCCAGTGCTCTTAGCCACTGAGCCATCTCTGCAGTCCTGCCACTCCTGGCTTTTTATGTGGTTTCTAAGGGTTGATCTCAGGTCCTCATGCTATGCACTTTACTGACTGAGATCTCCTAAGCCCATGTGGGATTTTCTTTATTTTGTAACAAAGCCTGGCCATTCAGGCTGGCTTTGAGCTCACAGTCCTGCTGAATGCTGGGGTTACAGGTGAACATAACCACACCTGGCTATTTGCTGGTTTTTCTTAACCACAACACACCTGTGTGAATCAGCCCCACTCCCTCTTTTCTTGATTCTGGGTTAGACATCTCCCTCCTGCCTGATGCTGCTGGTTTACAGACACAGTTGACACAAAGATACTGTTCAGACAAGCAGTGGTCTCAGCAGCCTTAGCCTTGCTGTAGAAGCATTTGGGAGTAATTTGAGGGGAGGAGGTCGGAGAACAGCCCAGACGCTGACACTAACAGGACAGCTGAGGCAAAGATGGAGAGAGCGGAGCAGCTCACCATGGCCAGGGCTTTGGAGGTTTTGTTTTGTTTCTCGGAATGTCTTGTGTCTTCTGGGATCTCGATGACTACTGTCCTGAGAGTGGCTGAACGCTGTGAGCCAGTGTAGGAGATCCAGGGCTCAGAATTCAAGGAATGATGAGCATTGGGAGTATGTTTCTGGGCTCCCACAGGAAGGATATGGGGGCTGGCTGGTTTCTCTATCAGACTGTGAGTTTTCCAGCACCAGGCCCAGCCTCATCCATCTCTGCCGGCACAGCCTGGAGGAAGGATTCGGGGAGCCACGCTGATAAAATCACTTGAGTTGGGTTCTACCGGTTTGACTTGACCTGGAAACTTCTTTTAGGATGGGTCCTGATTACCACTGGAAGACACCCCCCCCCGCCCCATTCTACATCAGAGAGATATCTGACTTAGGAGGATTCTAGAAAACACCATTTTATTCTTTTTTTCAGACATACAACAAGCAATCAAGAACATTCCTTTTGAGTCCGGTGTGATTTGCTCTCCAGTTCACTGCCCCTGGAGCCAAATCCCAAGTCTGCTCTAATGAATATAGAAAACTCACTTGTCATTAGTTGGACAAAAGCTAATGGAGTGGAGTCCTCGAGGACAGTGGGTCTCTTGAGCAAATTAAACACTCCCCTTGCAATCTTGAAGTCAATGTTAAATTGTTTATCAAACCCTTCCTTCCCAGGTAGCATTACACTGAAATTTCCTACCTTCTGGCCATTCGGTCAGAAAATTTTATTGAGCTGGAGACAGGAAGGAGGAGGTAATTTCAAAACTGTTTTATTTTGAAGAGGAAAGAAGGTATATTGCTTAGGGTTTAGAGAAGGGTCCATAAATATACTTCACCTCGGTGCCACTCTGGCCTTCGCTCATGGCAAACATTACTAATCAATCATCTATCCCTTCCCATGAGCGCAAAACAAAAGCCACTTGTGAACCAGGGCTTAAGGAAAGTAGGAATGCATTTTGGCAGTTGAGATCTGAGCACAGGGCTGAGGGTTGGAAAGCCTGGCTCTCGTGCTGTGACCTCCACTTCCTCATTGAGTACCGTTGTCCTTTTGCTCAAATGAAGACCCTTCTTCATACGCTACCTCAAGAGGAGCTTGAGTGCTTTGAGGAGCTGTCAAGAGCTTGGCTATAGATACAGCTCTCTGTGACCCCCTGAAATCATGTCAACTTCACAATCACAGTGCCCTGGCTCTTTCCCCCAGTTTCTTTTGCTATAAAATTATACAAAAAGCTTGGTAATTTATAAGGGGAGGAATATTATCTGGCCAGATTCATGGCTCTGGAGCCTGGGAAGTCTGGGGGGCGTGGAAGGAAACGCAAGAGCATGATAAGTCATGGTGGGCAGTGAGAGCAGATAAAAAAGGGGTGAGAGATGAGGGGCGGCCTCACTCTGTAACCACCTCCTCCCATGGCAGCTGATCTAGTCTAGCTGTGTAGGGTCACAACAAAAGTTATTCATCCTAAAAGTGCAAGGAGCCTGTCAGTGTCTGTGAATGAGGCCTTTGGAAATGAAGGAACTTCACTTGTAAACACCACACCGATTCCATCCGATTCCATCCGATTTGTAAGCCTTGTCTCTCTACTCAGCTCTGTCAACTGGCTTGTTCCTGCTGGTCTGGGGAAGCCACCCTTTCTCAGAGGCTCAAGCCCAACACTGCCAGAAACAGAGCCACAGGAACTTGACTGGTTTTGCAGAGTGTTAATCTGGTGCATACTTCTTCAGTTGTCTCTCTATCTTCCCTAAGCTTAAGCCCGTAAGTAGCAGCTTCAAGACAGCCCCTCAGCTTCATATTTGAGGAATGTCTAGAGGTGATTGAGGAACACACGAAGCAGCTACCTCTCCAGTTGTGCTTCAGTGTCTTGGCTTTTCTTCCAGGAAGTATGGAAGAAGGGAATCACAGGAGGCACTGCCATCTTCTTTACCTTCTCCTTTAATCTCTGTTTCATGACACTTAGCCCTGTTTGCTCCCAAGCAGGGCTCTGGCCAGAGTCAAGTACCGAAGTTATCTTTCTTTGCACACAGACATTACTGTGGTAAAGTCTACCATACCCACCTTGATCTTCCTGCCTGGCCCGGAAGTGTAAGTGTTGAAACCAGAGAAGGGTGGGAAGTAGATCCTGAGAGTGGCGGTGTCCGGAGACACCACTGATAAGGCCTTTACCTGTCTGGTTCCATCATATCTCTTTCCTCATCCCGCCTTTATTCATGGCAGCCTGCCAGAGCTTCTACTGGGATGCTGTAGGCTGGGACCTCGCACCATGACCAGGCCTCCCGTGAACCCAACCTCCAGGCACAGCTGCTGCTACTGAGGGCAGGAGGAAGTTCAGGAAGACAGGAGGATGACCTGTCCTCACGGGCCCTGGCCACCAAATGCCATATGGTGTTGAGAACGTGTCAGGTAGGGCTGCCAGAGAGGAGAAGGTGGCAAGGTGGGAAAGGCAACCCCCTGAAGGGGTCAGTGGTTTAGTTTCTTTCTCTCTTTCTTTTTTTCTGCATCTGTACTGCTTTATCTCTCTGATAAAAGGAAATTGGAAAAGGGGGAAGGAAGAGGAGGCCTCAGGAGAGAATCCTGTCTGGAGTTCCTGCTCCTTGGAGAAGACAAGCTGTTCTCAGCCTGCCAGTCCTCCCTCCCATGATGGAACCAGCTCTGATTGTGTTAAATGTTGAGGATTCTCATGCCACAGCCCCTCAGGGACAGATTCTGGCAAAGATGATAGATAGACCTTGGAGTGGAAAAGCAGATGATGTTTGAAAACACGGTGGTGCCCAGGGAAAACCAGTCTGAGGCTCAGAGAACAGAACACGTTTTGTTTGTTTTGTTTTGTTTCAGCTGATCTTCTTCAAGTGAAGGGAAACTTCAAAATGTAACACGCACACACACATGGTCACACACACAAAACAGAGACACACACATCGATACACACACACAACAGACACAGACACATACACAGTCACACAGTCACACACACACACACACACACACACACACACACACACACACACACACCATTTTGTCCCCTCTTGAAGCTCAGGTTTGGGGTGGCTGGTATTTCAAAATGTCAGAAGCCCTTTCCCTGGATCAAGCTTTGAGGGGTCTCTGGGGACACAGAAAGGAATCTGGTGTGGTCCTTGTCCTGAATGCTTCAGTTCAGAGAAGAGAATGACACACTGTGGTGAAGGGGGCAGAGGTCTGGGGAGTGAAAGGAAGGGGACACCTGGTGTACTTGTGTTTTTTTCTCGAGTGTGTGTGTGTGTGCGTGTGTGTGTGTGTGCGTGTGCACCATTGAACATGAATGTGTGTGCTTGAATATGGATGTGTGTGTCTACCAGAGAAGACGGAAGAATTAAGGAGAGGTCACTATCTACATACGTGTGTCTGTGAGGTTCTTTTTTAAAAAAACACGGTTATTTATTTTGCGTGTGTGCGTGCTCATGTGTACATGCGTGTGCAGAGGTCAGAGGACAGCTTGCAGGAGCGGGGGTCTCACCGTGTGGGTTCTGGGACTTGAACTCAGGTTGTCAGGCTCGGTGGCAGGCACCTCTACCCTCTGAACCATTTCATCAGCTCTGAGTGTTCCTGTATGTCGTGGCCCATGCAGAACCAGCTGGGCAGGAAGCAGCAGCCTGCTCACAGTTGGCAGAGGCACCAGTTCTTCCTTCTGAAGGCACCAGGGAGACAACAGTGCTTCGTTTTGTTTGAAGCTCTGAGAATTGGACCCTGAGCCTTGAATATGCCAGGCCTGTGCTCTACCATTGAACTACATTTATCTATCTATCTATCTATCTATCTATCTATCTATCTATCTATCTATCT
>NW_026589732.1:880811-956857 GCF_907164565.1 Psammomys obesus
TCTATCTATCTATCTATCTATCTATCTATCTATCTATCTATCTATCTTCTTTGTTTGTTTTTGAGACAGAGTCTTTTGAAGTTGCCCAGGGCTGGTCTTGAACTCATTTGTATTCCAGCCAAGCCTTGAACTCGTGGCCATCTTGTTTGTGTCTCCTAAGCAGCTGAAGTATTACTTACACCAGGACGCCCAGGCAGAGTAGTTTTAATAAAGAACCCAGTAAGACTGGAGCTTCAGGAGAGAGTCTCTGCGGATAGGAGGGAGGGCAAAGGGCACAAGAGAACAGAGGTGGGGAAGGCGTTCCATTCCCTTCCTCCTGTGGGCACAGCTGCTTTAGTGGAACCCAGAATCGTTTCCAGCTAAAGTGGAATGCTGGGGTGTGATTATCCAATCAGCAGGCCAGGGCAGACAGCCAAGGAATGAGGAAGAGGGCAGAGAATGTGATACATAGTGCCTGAAGCAGAAGCAAGAGCTGAAGTGATTGCGAACAATCCAAGTGAGCCCCAAGCCTCAGCTGCTTTATCTGTACAGCGGGAATAGCGTTGCCAAGCTCAGACGGGCACCGTGAGTCTAATGAGACAAGCACGTTACAGCCCCCGCCGAGGACAGTCACACGCAAACAACCACAGCCCCCAAACGGAAAAGGCGTGGGCAACCAGAGGAGCATTCATTGCTTTCGGGGCTCTCCTAGACATCATGGTTGACTGGCTAAGGAAGAGCTGCCGGGCCTGGGACAGCTGTAGTGGGAGCTGCGGCACTGCTTGTGACCCAGGAGCGGTCCCCGGTGCTCGGGGAAACTCCTGCCAGCGAAAAGCTCTGGCGTCCTCTGAGTCTTAGGGCTGAGCTGGGGGGTGTTCTCGGAGGCAGCTGCGGGTCTCTTTGCCAGGAACGCGCCTTTCCAACAGCAGCTAACGACGTTCCCACTGCCGCCGCAGCCCCGAGGAAGCGGCGTTTTTATTCCAGGAATCAGTTCCCGTTCATCACCGTGAAGCGCAGCGCCTGGGGGGAAACGGGAACTGAGGCTCTGCGGGTCTCCAGAGGAAGGAGTGTGTCTGTGGCAGCTGAGTAATTAGAGCAGTGCTCGGCACACACGCCTGATCTTTATTTAAGACATTTCACTTAGGTATGCATCCCAGTTATTCAAAAGTCAGTTGGGTTTGAGACATGCCTGTCATCAGACTCTCATCCCTGTTCTGGAATAGTTAAAAAAAACCACCCGAACCACCATCCACGTGTCTTCCCATACTCAGCACAGGCTAAGGAGCGTCCCTCAGCCTTTTCTGCGAGATAACTTCCAATTTTTAGAACGATTCGATGCATCTTGTGTCTGAGAAACAGGAAGGAGGCTTGAGCGGTCACTAACGGGAGACAGCGAATAGGCAGAGAATGTAGTCTGGGGGGCCTGTGAAAACAGGCAGTTCACACTCATGGCTGCTGTGGTCTTTCAGATTCTTGGGTGTGGCGGCTCTTGACCTGGAAGGGTAGTGCCCCGAATTTCCACTGGGGTAACTGGTAAGAAGAGACTGTGTAACAACAGCCACGAGTGAGGTAGAAGCAGAATTTCAACCCTAGGCCTCAGGTCCCTAGGTTTGGACTGTAGTGCATCCCAGCGTCTTAAAACACTGAAGGGTCTGTCACAAGAGCAGCCACAGGGCATTTTTTTCCCAACGTTTTAGATCAGATTTAATTTTAGATTAGATTTAGTTGATGCAAAGTATGACCCTCAAAGGCAGGTTCCCTCGTGAGAGAGAACCTCTTAGCCAGCATTGCCCTAGGGTCAGGGGCCCTTGTAGACAGTAAGCTCAGTACACCCAGAGATCAAGAAGAGGCTGAGTGGCCGCAGTTATGAAAGTAGAGTGACGTTCCTTCCTATCTTGCCCTTGACTCTGGTGGTCTCTGCTATTGTCCTTCCTTCCTTCCTTCCTTCCTTCCTTCCTTCCTTCCTTCCTTCCTTCCTTCTTTCCTTCCTTCCTTCTTTCCTTTTTTCTTCCTTCCCCCTCCCTTCTTTTTTTCCTTCCTTCCTCCCTCCCTCCCTCCCTCTCTCCTTTCCTTCCTTCCTTCCTTCTCTTCTTCCCTCCTTCTTTCTTTTCTTTCTCTCCTTTTTCAGAATGTCTCATTGCACAGCCCTGACTGGTCTGGAACTTGCTATGTATACCAAGTTGGCTTTGAACTTACAGAGATTTGTCTGCTACCACCTCATATGAGTATTGGGATTAAAGGTGTGTCCTACCATTTCTGGCTGTGCTATTCTTTTTTTTTAATTTAAATTTACTTTTTAATAATTTATTCACTTTACATGCCAACTGTAGCTCCCTCCCTCATCTCCTCCCTGTCCCACTTTCCCTCCCTCTTTCCCCGTATCTCCCCCCATTCTCAGAAATGGGGAGCCCTCCTCCCTTACCATCTGACTCCATCCTGTCAAGTCTCATCAGGACTGCCTGCATCCTCTTCCTCTGTGGCCTGGCAAGGCCCCTCCACCAGGGGAAAGTGATCAAAGAGCTGGCAACTGAGTCCATGTCAGAGATAGCCTCTGCTCCCCTTACTAGGCGACCCACGTGGAGACTGAGCTGCCTATGGGCTACATCTGAGCAGGGGGTCTAGGTCCTCTCCATGCCTGGTCCTTGGTTGGTGCATCAGTCCATGCAGGCCCTCATGGGCCCAGATTTGTTGGCTCTGTTTGTCTTCTTATGCCAGCTCTGCTATTCTTTAACATGAGAATTTTCCAGCACAACACAGGTCCTGACATCTGACCATGACACATTTTTATCGTTTATATTTCTTTCTTTCTTCTATGTGCATCATTTGTGGATGTGTAGAGGCCAGTGGTTCTCTTTTTCCTTCCTGATAGTTCTGGGGATCAAACTCAGGTCATCAGGCTTCGGGACAGGCACCTTTACCTGCAGAAGCATCTTGGTGGCCCTAGAAAAACGTTTTTACACTACTATATCCTTCCCCTGCTGATAGTTGGGAGTGGGTAGCAATGCCACACTGCAACTCAGAGGCCTGAATGAGAGCTCAGTGGCATCATAGCATTAAACTCATCCCCAAGTTGATCCGACACATGATAATGATGCAAATAAACGCTTTACCTGGATGACCGACTAACCTTAGCTCGCTGCATCGATTCTAAGCAGTGCGATTTTCATTAGCCAAGCCTGCCACTTCCTTGTTTTCCCACTAGCTTCGTGAATTTTCCTAACTCTCACAGGGTGTTAAATGTGGCAGTTTCCCCCGGTGTTACCTAGAATATTGGCTCTCAGGAGGAGGGAATGTAGTTATCACAGGTTGGGCCTAAAGACCCAGGCAAGAGCCAGGAACCTCTGTGGCGAGCTGGAACTACCAAGAAGAAGACTCAGCAGGGAAACACATCAGGTATGCCCAGGGGAGGGAGCAGACATGGCAACGGCAGGTCAAAGCCAGCATCCTCCCGAAAGCTCCTAGAGCAGGAGGCGAGGAACCCGGGGCTGTGGATGTAGCTCTCCAGTGGTGGGTGTTCGCTACCTCGAACAACGCCCTGGGTTCTAGTCCCAGTTCTGCATAACTCAGGTGTGATGATGCATGCCTGTCATCCCGGCACTCCGGGGGCAAAAGGATCAGAGGTTCAAGGTGGTCCTCTACTACACAGCGAGTACCAGGCCAGCCTGGACTATGCAAGAGCCGCCCCCTGCTGCCGCCCCACCCCCGCCAACGCAAAACAAAAAGATGTGACAAAATGGGGGAACAGGAAGGGGACTTCAGAAGACCGTAGACTTTTCTTTGCTCCTTTGGAGGCAGTTTTTGATAGGTGGCTCAGACGCTTCATGCAGGAACCCCAAACTGGTAGTAATAAGCAACAGCAAAAATCAAACAAACACCACGATCCCCCCCCCCCCCCAGTGCTTTGGAGACCCAGGAGCCTCTGGCAGGAGGTTCAGCGTTGGTTCACAAGCCTCCTCCCCTCAAGATTACCCGCCTGAGGCCATGAGGCTGAGGCCATGGGGCTGAGGCCCTGGCACTACAGCCTCTCCAGCACACTTCCCTCGCTGGCCACTGGCTGCAGCGCCTCACCCTCCCTCACCGCCTGGTGTGGACCTGCTGCAGCAAGTCTGAAGGAATACCTCGTTCTGCAACACAGAGGGGCACATCTCAGACCTCACCACCCCTCCTAAAGGGCCAGCGGAGAGGTTCATCTCACCTAGGGTCTCTTTCTTTTGCTTCTGCTCAAGAACTAAGGATTTCTATAAACTGGAAGTTTTGATTCACAATCCCAAGAGCAATACGGTGCAGGAGAGGATAATAACCTTTTAGATTTGGAACCTCCTGAAAGAAATGATGAATGCCCCCAAGGGAAGGTGAATCTAGGCAGGTCTCCCCAGGCCCAGCAGGAATCAATTGTCCTGCCTGTTGAATACCTGGTATCTCTCTCGCAGCATTTCTTACCTCACCTCGTGTTCTGTTCGTGGTTCTATCCCACACCCGAGTCGCAGGCCCTGAGTTCAGTGACTGTGTGCTTAAGCTTTTGGGAAGGATTCGTGGTGTGCCTGTTGGCTATTGAGAGAGAGGAAACTTTTTGCAAAAATGGAAATGTCCCCATCGTCTTGATGGGATGGTCTACCAGGACCTGTGTTGCTGTTAAGTTGCATTAAGGTCCGGGCATGATGTCATACACCTATGTTCCCCGAGTTCCTGGGACGCTGGAGCAGGGGGATCATGAGTTCAAATCCAAAGTGGGAAAATAACAAATTCAAGGGCAGTCTGAGTTGCACAGTGATGCCCTCTTTTAAAACTCATTTTAAAAGAACTACATAAAAGCTCTGAGGCTTTTTTGGGTGTCTTTGGATATAGAACAAATAATAGTTAGTAGGGGCTCCGTTGTGCCATGGATCAACCCTGGATGCTTCATTGCTGTGAGCTGGCCTCCATAGGCACTACAATATAGACCCTGGCTTTTTGAGGCAGGGTCTCTCCTGAATCCTGGCGCTCACTAACTGGCCTAGACCAGCTGGCTAGGGTGCTCTGGCAATCTTCCTGTCTCTTCTTTCCTTGTACTGGGGCTACAGATACTGGCTACTGCTGTTGGCTAGGATAATATTACCAGAGGCTCCCACCCTGGCGGAGTCTGTGCTAAGCCCTTTCCCCAGGGTTGTCATCACAGTCCAACTGTGGTAGAACGGTAGCCCACAGCTGAAGTAACTGAGGCCTGAAGCCACATAGCTCAGGCAGCTTTTCTCAGGCATCCTCCTCATTCCTGCAAGCTCACTGCAAGCTGCCTCTTACACAGCTGGTTTGATGGCCCCACAGGCTCACATATTTAAATGCTCAGTAACCAGGGAGTGGCACTATCTGAGAAGGTTTAGAAGGCTTAGGAGGCAGCATGGCCTTGTTGGAAAAGTGTATCACTGATGTTTTGAGGTTTCAAAAGCATATACCAAGTCTCTCTCTCTTTTTCTCTCTGCCTGCAGATGAGAGTGTAAGCCCTCAGCTACTTCTCCAGCACCCATGCCTGCCTGTGTGGCACCATGATAATGGACTGACCTTCTGAAACTATAAACAAGCCCCAGTTAAATGTTTTCTTCTAAAAGCTGCTTCTACAAGGATGAGCTGACCTACCATATCATTGGCCCACCGGGTCCTATTGGGGCACCATTACATTTATGCGTATGTATGTAGGTATATATATATGTGTCTGTCTGTCTCTGTGTGGTGGGGGACAACTTGTGAGAGTCAGCTCCCTCCTTCCACTGTGTGGGTTCCAGGGACTGAACTCAGGTGGCCAGCCTTGGTAGCAAAGGCCTTTGCCACCAGTCCCTACTAATCTTCTATAGACCCAACCCAGGGGTCCACGGGTACTTAGATCTGACCATGGGGATCACAGGAGATCATAGGGGACAAGGAGGGACACAATCCTACAGCTCTTTCCTCTCGAAGAGGAAGGCAGAAAGAGAAGAAAATGGAAAGGAAGAGCTGAAGTAGGTGAAGAAAACCAGAAGGCATACCCCTCCACTTGGCCAAATGGAATGCTCAGTGAAATCAAGATTAAACTGCACAGGCTTTGGTGGGGTTTGGGGTCTATCTGAGAATAACTTGCCGTCAGAGAATTCTATTGGAAATGGCTCTACAACTAATAATGTGGTTTCTGTCACTTAGCTGTAAGTCCCTTCTGGACCCTCACAGTGAAGTGTTAAGGAAATGAAATCTCTCTCTCTCTCTCTCTCTCTCTCTCTCTCTCTCTCTCTCGGTCATATAAAGCAAACTTTGATTTGTTGAGAATGTCTCTTCAGCTGACGAGTTATAAGCCATGTCTGAGAGGCCCACTGGGAACTTTCAAGATCTGAGCAGCATTTTCTAATCACTGGCAATCATTAGCATTTCGGCAGATACATTTTTGATAAGAAAAATCTTTGCTCTGTGGGACGACAAAGAAAAAAAAAATCCTGACAGCTGATAATGCAAACAGAGTAGCAATTTTAATTAGGCCCCCCAGCCCTCCGTGGGGTGGCAAACATCACACAGGATCCAGATGTTTTTGGTCTTGTAGGATGTGAGCTTACGGTGGTGTCAAGGCCACTGGTGCTGGGTACTATGCCACCAAGTGGATCTCCAGGCCAATCAGGGACAAAGCACCATTTCCTGGGCACTGACTCTGTCCCTGGGACCCTGCTCTCTTGCCTGAATTACCTGTTAGTCCTCATTGTCATCTTGAGAGATAGCTAGCTGCCATTTTATTGTCACTCTCGTTTTACCAAAGGGAAACTGAGGCCCAGGATGGTCCTCTAGCCCAAGGTTCTTTAGATGATAGTGGAAGCATGAGCTCTAGAGTCTCCATTCTTACTCACTGAGCCAAAGTGCCTCCCGGTTGTCATTTAAAGGGGAACAGGATGAGTGAACAGGAGAGAGCATTAAGCTCTCCCATTGCCTGGTCTGTGTAACTGACAAGTCATGTGACCCTTCTTGGCTTCACCCTCTTCCCAGTCTTCCTTTTGGAGGTCTCTGAGGAAGGAGTGGCTATATTCAGAAGGGCATTTACCCCTCTCTTGGATCCAGACACCACTAAGCCACACACAGCGGCACCTGGAGGGCCTTGCCCTGGGAACTTCAGGAATTTGTAATTAATCTGGGGTTTTCTTGCTTTCAAAGGTCAACAGTTTCCATTCCTCCAGCAAGTCTACACGCCATGGGCCTGGGTTTCAATACTCTCTGTCAGAGAAACCCTTCGTGTGTAGAACAGACATTTACAGTCCCTGTGAGGATGAAATGAAGGGCCCGCTGCTCCGAGAGCGAGCAAGCGCGTAGCCTGAGGATTTGTGCACAGTTGCCTGGTTTCCCTGCCGGCGGGGGTTTACCCGTGAGGTCTAATCTGAGCACAGCAGCCGGCCCACATGGTGTGTTTTCCATCAGTGCCACGAATGCATATTAAGACAGAACGTTTTGACATAGGCATTTGCACATTCTAGAATAAGCAGACTCACAGACTGTCCACGGTCTGCATCCGGCTTCTTCCTTCCGTCACGGCGTCTTGAGGTTAATTCTCTGTGGCCCGTTCCTCTGGGTTGCTCAGTGATATTCCGCTGGATGACCAGCCCATGGCTTACTCGTTCTGCAGGGAGACAGCTCAATTGTTTTCTGCCTTTTAACTGTTGTGAGTAAAATTCTATTGACAATTTTTTTTTTTAACCAGGCTTTTTGTGAACGTATTTTAATTTTTCTGGAGAAACTGGACCTGTACCTAGAAATGAAGTTGCTGGGAAGATATGTATGCTTAGCTTTTCAAGAAATTGTGAAACAGTTTTGAAAAGTGTTTGTACCGTATGACACCAAAAACTGCAAAGTGCACGAATCCCAGTTTCCTGTATCCTTTGCCAACACATGTTTCTGTCAGTGCTCATCATTTCAGCCGTTTTAGATGATACGGGGTGATGGCTCATTGTGATTTCAATGACACATTGTGATTTCAAAAGTCACTAATGCTGAATGACTTTTGGGGTATGGTCTTAGCCAGTTATAGATAGATCTTCTTTGTAAAGTTTCTGTTCAGGACATTTATCTTTTTCTTTAGAAATCATGTTTGTTGTTATCCGGTGTTAGAGAATGACCCAGGACAGTGCACATCCTAAGCAGGCCCTCTCCCACTTGCCATATTCCCAACCCGACTGTTTTGTTTTTCTTTACTATTGCATTGTTTAGGACTTTTTATTGTTTAGGATATTGTTTATTATTGCATTGATGATGTTTAATTTTTTTATTTGATTATTTGATTATTAGTGTGAAGTGTGTATGTGTACGAGTGTGTGCATGCCTGGAGCATGGGCCTGGAGATTAGAAGATAACTTTCAGGAGTTAATTCTTTCCTTCCGCTGTGGTTCCAGGAACTTATCTCAGAACATCAGGCTTGTTTGACAAGTGCCTCTGTGGTGGCTTGAATGAGGATCCCAGCCCTTGATGGCACTTTTTGATAAAGAGAAGATTCTATTCTTATAATTCATTGTCTTTTATAATTTGTTTTATATGTCCTGAGAAATGTTTACTTAGCTAGTGGTCATAAACAGTCTACATTTTATTTTACTAATTTCACTGGTTTCATTTTTTTTTAAGGTCTGTGCTCCTTCTTAAATTAGTGTTTGTGTATAGGGTGATATGGGGTCTAGAGCCTCTGTTCCTCGTATAGGTAACCATTGTCAAAGACAGTTTCCTTTCTCTACTAGCTGATTGGACTTCCTTGTCAAAAACCAAGTGACACTACACACGTGGCCCTAGTCTGCACCCACCATTCTGTTCCACTGACATAATACTCTCCCTTTTCATCAAAATCACATTGTTTTGATTTTTGTAGCTTATAGAAAGTCACGAAGTTTGCTAGTATGTCTTCTCCTTTCCTAATGGATTTTCAAAATTCTTTTGGCTCTTCGTGGTCCTTTGCTTAAGACAGGGCCTTATTATGTATCCCTGGCTAGCCTGGAACTCACAGGCTGGCCTCAGACTCACAGATCTCTGCCTCCCTAGTACTGGGATTAAAGCTGTGCATCAAATAAACTTTAAGGATATTTATGGCTTACTTTCCTTTTGATTTTTAGATCATTTTTTAGGACAGTTGGTTTCATAAGAATATTTAGCTTTCTGTCACATTCATTTTAAAGTTTAATTTATTCCTTTTCGGTTGGTCATTTAAAAAGCGTGTTTCATCCAGGCATTGTTTCTAAAGATTTATTTATTTATTCTGGATACAACGTTCTGTCTGCATGTACACCTGCACCCCAGAAGGGGGCACCAGATCTCATAATAGATGTTTATGAACCACCATATAGTTGCTGGGAATTGAACTCAGGACCTCTGGAAGAGCAGCTAGTGCTCTTAACCTCTGAGCCATCTCTTCAATCCCAGGTATTGTTTCATAATTTCAGTGTAGAAGATTTACACCATTTTCATTATATTCACACGTATTTTGTGCTTCTTTTTCTTTAAAAAATTTTTATTGATTCTTTATGAATTTCACATCATGCACTCCAGTCCCATTCATCTCCCCATCCCTTCATATCTTCCCTCTGTCCTGGCAACCTCCTTCCCAAAGAAAACAAACACACACACACACACACACACAAACAAACAAACAAACAAACAAACATCACTGTGAAAGCTGTGGTATGTCACACAGTAAACCTTTTCGTCCAAACGGTTTTTCTTGCAAATGTTCATTGACACGAACATTATTGGTCTGGTTCGAGGCCTCTGGCTTCTGCTCCACCATCAATACTGGATCCTCATGGGGCTCTTCTCAGACATCCTGTTGTTGCCCTGTGTCTTGGAGATTTTGCTGCTTTGCATCTAGAGGATCAGCCCCTTCATGTACTCCAGCAGTTCATGGATGGGGCAGATGTTGGAATGGATCCTGGATCTGGACCTGAGTGGTAGCTGAGGTGGTCAGCTTGACAGCTCTCCTGTGCTCAAACCATCAAGGCCAGCTCTTCAGCACTGCCCAGATGAGGTGCGGGGTGCTGTCCAGCCTACTGCAGGCAGCGAGGGGTGAAGATTGGGGTGTGGAGGGCAGAGGTGCATCTCTCCCAAGCTTATGCCACTGCATAGCTGACAAGAGGCGGGACCAGCTCTCCCATGCTCATACCTTCGGGCTGCTCACCCACAACCCCCTAAACCAAGGACAGCTCTACTGTGCTTCCCAGGTGAGGGATGGATGGGGCCAGCCCTGCACAGCCTTAGGATGTGATCGTGCCCCAGGGGATATTTTGTGTTTCTGAATGCTGTTATAAGTGGCATTTGTTTAAACCTCATTCTTAAATTGTGTGTAGAATGCAATTGACTTTTCCATTGACTCAGTGTATGGTGAGAATCTAAATTCACACAGTCATCATCCCAATGGGTTTGTTTTGTGTTGTGTTATTTAGGGTCGTCTACATGCTTAGTCATGTTAGCTACAGGTAGAGGCAGCTGTAGTTGTTTTTAAAAAATATGCATACCGTTTATTTGTTTTTCTTTTCCTATTGCGTTATCTAGGCTTTCCTCCTTTAACATATCTTGGTTTTGTAATCAGTCTTTGAAAGATCTTAGTTTTTCTGTCTTTTCTTTTCTCTGTCTTTTCTTCCTTCTTTTCTACCCTTCCTTGCTTTCCTAAAAATGTACAATCAGCTGTAAAACATCTTTCTAATTCACAGAATTAGCATTTTTCTAGACTTTAACTTTTTTTTTCTTTTTGGCATAGGATGAGATTTAATGTCGACCACAGTTGTAAGTGTGAGTTGCCAGTTATTTCCGTTCCTCCACCCCTTTGGACAGAGCCATTACACTTCTTTGGTACTTTTTGGCTATTCCAAAGTCACCCCTAATATAATAAATGTCACTTTTGCACCAGAGAATTGAATGGATCTGACGGAAGCTATTCCATCTGCCTGGGTCTCTGAGAACCTACAATTAGCAAAGCCCATATACTACTGACCCACAGCGTACATATGGCTTGAGACAGAAGTAAAGGTTGTTTAATGAAGGCCCTGAAACATGACATTCTTTGTCACAGCAACATTACTAGCATAACTTCACTTATACAACTTGCATGATGTTTCAAAAGACAGGTGGCCAAGGAAAGTGATAATAAAAAATGGTGTACTGCCACACATTGCTTTCTTCTCTAAGTGGGACAAAGGAAATGAACCCCCAGAGAAACCAGCAGCGAAACAGAGCTCAGACTCTAATTAAGGCCTTGTATTTAAAAAAGAGCTCAAATATAGCCGACATGAGAAAAAGATGCTTCCATTTTGGCAAGCCAGAGTTCTTTCAGCGTGTGCTCTGCATAATTGAAATCATGGCATCTCCCTTTCCCCAACTTCCTCCCTGCTTGCAAATGGGAAAGACAAAAAGAACATGTCCTCAAAAATTATCTGGAGAAATTGTGCTGATTACAAAATGCTCCACAAATGTAAAGTTCTATCTAAGTGGCAATTTTCTCCATTGCTCTGCCAATTGTAATAAATAAATATTGTTTTTACAGCTGGCTCCTGGCTTGCCTTCCTGTGGTCATTCCATCAAACACTCCACCATGCCTGGGGTTATTGTCCACGCTGGATTTGCGTGCGTGTGCATGGGGTCTGTGTAATGCTGTTTACTGAGGAATTGAGGATGCCCATCTTGTAGTAATGAAATCTGAGAATGATGTCATAGCCCATTGGAGAGGTGATGGGTCAGAACAACTCAGGAAAAATGTACACGCGCTCTCTAAGAGCAGGGGGTTGCTCAGCATTTCTGAAGCCCTAGTGTGCCTGGACTAGGAAGTGCTTTCTGTCGCTATTAAAATGTTTTAGTCCTTGGCCTAGCTTGACTTGGTGCTCCAGCTTCCTGGTTCCTGGGAGAGCCATCAGCAGAATCCAGGAATGCCTGTAGGCTATGTACTTGCTGATAGTTACAATCACGCTCCCTGGCTACTCACAGTGACTGTATGCTAGAAGCAGTGAGGGGCACGAAGTCTTTTGTCCTAACAGGCGCTCAGTTAGTAAGGGGCAAGGAGAGATATTCACTCATTCCCTTATTCATCTGTGTACCTACTCAATCTCTGCTTCTATGAGCACCGAGTCTGCTAACACTGACTTACATTTCAGTTGTCTTTCTAGCTACCCCCAGGAAGGTGGCTCAACCAGGAAAGTGTTTGCTACGTAAGTATGAGGTTCCAAGTCCAGCCCCCAGAATCCACATAGAATTCAGGCACAATGGCATGTCCTTGTAAACCCAGAACTGGAGAATCAGAGACAGGAGGATATCTGGGGCTGGCTCACCAGCCACTTTAGCTGAATCAGTGAGCTCCAGGTTCGAGAGACCTTGTCACAAAAACAAAGGGGAAGAACGATTGGAGAAGATACCTTCCACCCTCACCTGGCCCCATACACATGCACAAACACAAACACAATCACACACATGTGCGCACACACACACACACACACACACACACACACACACACACATCTCAGCCATTAGGGAGCATATGTTCTGGCCAAATGATATAAACATCAATCAAATATTCATGACAATAAATATTTGATTATAAAATGTAATAAGCACCAGTGAAGAGTAATTTAAAATTCTGAGAGCATAAGCTAAGGAAATGAAGGGAACAGCCTGTGTCAGGGAAATCAGGCAAGGGGAACTTCTTTGGGCCACTGACCACTGAGTGAGTGGCTAAGGGATGAGTCCAGAGTTGCCTGGACACAGTTGGGGCAGGAGAACAAAGCCAGGTAGAACAAAGCCCTGATGTAAGGCAGACTGTGTGATGGGCCACAGAGAGGGGCAGAAGCTTTTCCGGGGTGGCCCAGCAGATTTGCTTTGTTTGGGGGAGAGGGTGGGGTCTGGGAGGGGGTAGGGGGTGGGAGGTGGGTGGGTGATGACTAAGAAAGGCAGCCCAGATTTCCTGGGTGCTTGAGAAGGAGGATGGGGAGGAACAGCACAAGTGGGAATCCAGAGGCTGGAAGGAAGGGATGACAGGCTTTGACAGGCTGTGGCTCATCTTGCCTGCTCAGCTCAAGAGCTATGCTTCTGCTTTGGCAGCGAGGAGCCACCGAAGGCTCTAGGACAGGAGTGCGGTATCACTGGAGTCCTTGGCTGCGAACTCTCTCTTCACCCTTTCTGGAGACAGCCTGTACCAAATCCCGAAAGAAGCTGGGGACGTGCTCACTGCGCAAGCATGAGGTCCTGAGTTTGGATTCCCAGTGCCCACGTAAGGAGCCTGGCCTGGCAGTGCGCAACTGTAATCCCAACACTGTGCAGCAGAGACAAACAACTCCCTGGGGATCACCGGACAGCCAGCCTAGACGAATTGGTGAGCAGCAGCTTCAGTGACAGGTCTTGCAAATGTGAACAGGTACACACGATCTCAGTTAGTTAACCAATACATAGTTCTCAAAGCCCTTAACCAGCCTTGAGCTCAGAAAAGGGATGCAGTGGTCAGCTTTCCTTTCTCCCGATACCCTAATGAGACATCACAAGAGAGGCAGTTGGAGACATAGAGACTTAAGCCTCCTGGAGCTGAGGCTTCTCTAGCGACAAGACAATATGTATCTGAGTGTGTACCAAGGCAGTTCAGAGAGAGGAGCTGTGTGCCAATCGTTGTGCAAAATAAGCTGACACAAGAAAGGGTTCTGTGGTAGTTTTGTGCCTCTTTTCAGATGCAAAGGAAAGGATTGCAACACATTCTAGAGTAACAATAATAATAGAGTAGTAACTGGGCTAAAGGAACGGGCAGCTCCAGGAGAAGCCCCTGGTTTCAGGCCTGGATGAATCAAAGCTTAACCAAGCCCTCAGGATGCTCTTTCTCACTATTTCCCACCTCAATGTTGGTGGTGCATGCCTTTAATCCCAGCACTTAGAAAGCTGAGGCAGGTAGGTAGATCTCTGAGTTGGAGGTCAGTTGGGTCTACAGAGGAACTTTCAGGACAGGTGGGGCTGTATAGAAAAGCCCTATCTCAAAAAAAACAAAACGAACCCTCCCCCCCAAAAAAAAAAACAAAAAAAAAACAAAAAAAAAAGAAGAAAGAGAGAGGGAGAGAAAGAGAGAAAAGAAAAGCTGTTGAAAGCTCTAGTCTTACACTCAGTAGGAAGAGGGGAGCATCTGTAGGGAGATGTCAGAGAAATGCTCTGATTGGTTCTGATGGGTCACATGACTACACCGCACCCATCACTGTTGCCAGGGTTGGCCAAGCCTATCCCAAAACTGACTGTCAGCCCTGTGAATCAGCAAACCGAGAGCAGAGCTTCGGTGGAAGTAAATCAGAGCTGACAAAAACTACTTCCTCCGCACGGGCTCCCTCTGTGATCTTGGACACGCTTACTTTCTGTGGTCCAAAGTTTACCCATCTTCACATTTGAGGCGTTTCTCTCTGCGCGTGGCTCTCATGGGCTTATTCAGCAGCACCAGCTTTCTCTTGGCTAAGTCACTTTGCGGGGAAGACCCATGGTGCCCACACGCACCGCCCACCCCGTTACCTTCCCTCTGAGGACTGAAGGATCTGAAGCATGTGAATTCTGCTGATGTGGGGAATGAGCTCCTAGTCCTGGTTCTGCTAACAAGAGCCCACAAAGAGGACCTTTACCACTGCAGTTGTTCAAAAGCAGATACACAGAGGCACAGGGACCTTGGACTAGAGGGCTCTGAGGTCTGGGTGAAGTGTCTTCTCCTTTGCAGAGGCTCTGCTCCAGCCCCGGGAATGCTGGCTTCTTCAGGTGCTGCGCCCAACACATTCAGGGCCTTCCCCGGGCTGCCTGCCATCCCTGGGCTCCCCAGATAGGCATCAAAAAGAATGGCACACCAGAGAAGACAGCCTGCTTACACAGACCCTGAGATGACGGGAGGAGATCAAAAGGGTTGGGGAAGGGTACAGAGAAAGGCAGAGGCAGAGAGAGGAGTCGGGGACACAGGGAACAGTGTGGATGGAACACCGACAAAAGGCAAGATCAGGAAAGAAAATTTGTGACCACAAAGACCATATGAGAGAGTCCCGTCGCCTAAAGGAAGCCAGGAAAGAGAGACACTTCACCTTTGGGGATGTTCCCTGGCTGTGAAATGGAAGACTGTGGTACTCAGCTGTCAGTGAGAGCCCAGTTCTGAGAGTGGTGTGTCAGCTCAAAGGTGACAGCAGGTGACAGTAGGGAGTTGTCAGCAGGCAGGCGAGGAGGCTGAGGGTGTGGATGAAGAGTAGGTAGTAGTTCTCTAGGTATAGGTTTCTCCCAACACCAGGGCCAGGCAGCTTAACTGGATGAGGCTCTAGGGAGGAGGCAAGCTCCTTTTGGTATAGGATCAAGTTGTGTGTGCATGTGTGTGTGTGTGTGTAGCTACTTGGAGGCTATAGAGACAGATGGAGAGGTGGTATTTCAGCCCAATCACCCAGATTCACACCTACTCCTCAGTGGCCTAGGCAGTGTCTTCTGGGGGTGGGGGAGGCAGCACCCATTTCTGAACAGCATTCTATACAAAGACCACCTTCTGGAATTTTCTCTGGGAAGGCGTAGTGAGGGCTCTGGAGGGGGCCAGCTGTCAACCTATTAACCCTCCGAGGGTTAGAGATTCTCTTGAAGTTCCCCTCCCCGGTGATACTTCAGGTCAGCTGGAAGGTGGCTGGAGGGGAGGGCAGCCCCCTCTTGCAGACTGCCTGGCGCTGGCACCTGCCGTTGGTGCACCGAGGGAGCGTGCTTCTGCGTCATCACACACTCTTTATTTAATTTTAAGTGTATGAGTGTCTTTCTTGCGTGTATGTCTGTGGCACATGCCTGGTGTCAGTGGAGGCCAAACTACTGGGTTACAGATGGTCGTGAGCTACCATGTAGGTGATGGGAGTTGAGCCTGGGTCCTCTGAAAGAGCAACCAGTGTTCTTAACCACTGAACCATCTCTCATACTGCATACGCTGACGCAGCACTTCTGGGTGAGGGTCCCAGAACAAGACCAGCCTTCCAATTACTTGGCTCTGGATGACAGGCTTAAGGACTTCTGAGAGGGGAAGGGCTGGGCCAGAACACGGTAAAATCGAGGTGCACCAAAAGGTGTAAGATTACGATACATGTGCTAGGTGATTATGACCGTGGCTTACAAAGTGTGCCGTTTACCCAGGCACTGTGGCACGCGCTTGTAATCCCAGCATTCGAGAGGCCGGAGAGAATAGAGAGCGCCTAGCAGGCCTGCGCTCCTTAGAAAGATCTTGTCTCAGAAAACCAAGACCAAAAAAATAAACAAGAAAATATAATGTGTATTTTTAAAAAGGCAAAGCAAGGCTTCAGATTTCCTTTAGCCCAGGGTTAGGGAGGACCTGGGCTCCCACTCTCCATCCTGGACATGGTCCACCACTGACCAGGGTCTGGTGGAAAAAGAGTCTTGGTCTACCAGTAGGTTTCTGATCCTACCTGCCCCTCTCTGGCTTTGGCCTCTGTCTTCCTCTTCTGGAAAATGGGGCCAAGTGCCCGGCAGTGGTATCGTGAGGGTGGGGCAGCTCCAGTCAGGGGCCGGACTGATGATGAATGTGAGGCAGCAATGGAGGGAGCTGCTGAGAACTGGTAATTAATAAATGAAATGCCCTGGGACTGCCGTCTGGCCGCCTCACATGACATATCTGTCGCAGGCTCGGCAAACCATTAAATGACCATTTTCTGACAGAACGACTTTCCCGCTGTGGTGAGATGCAGTGACTTGCCGGGGGACTCTTCTCCCTGATCCTCTGCCTGTCGCCCTTCCTCCCTCCTCTCCCTCCACCCCAGACACTATCCTCTTTGCTGGGCTAAGGGTCTCAGGTGGGTGTCTCTCATTGTCTCTCTCCCACTCTGGGTACCCGTGCGTGTGGGTGGGTGCTGGTTTCTGCCCTCTTGGTGTCCCTCTCAGACCATCTCTGGTGTCTGTCTCTCTCTCTCTCCTCCCATTCCCACTCTGCCATCTCTGCGCTCTGCCTTCCTGCTCCCAAGCTGCTGTCTCTTCTACGTTCCCCCTCCCTGGCCCACTGTCCCTCTCTCTCTCCCTATTCCCCCTATCTGCTTTGACTCCCCCCATCCCCCAGCCTCTCTGTGTGTCTGGTTTGGCCTCCCCCATCCAACTTCCCCCCTCCCCGGCTGCCTGACGGCTCTAGTTCATTTCTGCCTGTTTAATTGGGCCCCGGATGAGTTTGGTCGACAGGGCCATTCATCATGTGGCCGCGGCTGGCGGCAGAGCCCGGGGGAGCTGGGCTGACAGCTCCGCCAGGCTGGGATGCGGCCTGCGTCGGGAAGTTCACATATTTGGGCATTAGTGCAGCTATTAGTTTAACAAGCTTCGTTTATCCTTGTCACTACCACTTCAGCTTCCCATGTAATCATTTGAAATGTAGATTACAGCCAGACAAATGGGACAGCACAAGACCCGTGGGGTGGAGGGACTGACACGCAGCTCGTTAGGGCCGCCTTCCTGGCCTCATCCCTTCTCAAGCAAGGCTTTGATTAGCTTAATATTCACATGATTTCAGTGGGAAGCTCCAGTCACCTGTGCGGAGCGAAGGGCTGGGCAGAGGTACCCAGGGTGCACCCGGGTGAAGGGCCAGGCTCCCCCCAGGTTACGAGACAATCCAGCCTGGCCATGACACCTGTCACGGGCCCAGGGCTCAGAGCCTGGCCCTTAGCCCCTCTCTATGAGTTTTCCTCTCAGGATGAGGTGGTTTCCAGGCAGACTGTGGCTCTTCTTTCCCACCCTGCTCTTAGCAGCCTTAACCCTGGACTGCTTTTTGCTTACATGACCTGAGTAGGGGCCTGAGTCTCTCCGGACCTCATGCTCCCACATGGAAAATTAGGGTTTGCTGGACTTCCGGGAACCATCGCAACCCGGTGCCTACGGGACCATTTCTCTCTGGCCCGATTCTGTGCTACACACGGTAGACCATGGGCTCTTGTGAGGATATAAACCAGGTTGTATCCAGGAGCCCCTGGGTCCCAAATGTCCTGTAGGGCTAGGGGGAGGGGCAGGGCCCAGGGGCAGGCTGTAGATCTAGCACTGCCCACTGCTCTCTCCAAAGCCTCTCTTCTGTTTCCGCACTTCAGTTCTCTGCTCCTGCAGCTGTCAAACACCCCAGCTCTCCCTTGCCTCTGGGATTTTATACATGACGCTTCCTCTGCCAAAATCACACTGTCCCCTTGTCCTTCTGCCAAATCTTTTTCTCAGACATTTTTAATCCTTTAACTTCATAGTTTGGATGTTGCTTCTTCCAGGAAACCTTGTTCTCTGGCCCTCATGCACCTCTTAATTCTTATTCAGAATATGAGCTAGCTACCCCATAATAGTCTAACACCCAGGATCAACCTGCTGTTGTGACCTCTCTGATGGCAGGGCCTGCCTACTCTGCTCCTGGGTTTTTGGAAGCTGACTGACCCGTATTTATTGGAAGAATAGTGGCAGCATGTGCAGCCATGTGCCTGAGAAGCCTCAGGAGGCAGCCACGCACCAGGGGTCCTCCCAGAACAAACTGTGCCGAGACTCCCTCCTCCCGGCTCCCCTCCACCTCATCCTGCCTGTCCTCCACTTGTACATGAAGCATCAAGCTTGCAAGAGGAGGGTCTAAGGAAGAAATGGCTGCCCCTTAAACAGTTTGGCTCTGAGGAGTCCAGTGATGAGTGCACAGGCAGAGGTGGGAGCAGGACTCAGGATGCAATAAGAGATGGGGCAGCAATGCTGGGAAACACAACACCTGAAGCCCGAGGGCAAGAGACAGGAAGCACGGTAGCCATCACTAGAGGAAGCCTTGATGAGAAGCAGCCAACTCTAGAAAGCAACCATTGGAAGGAGGCCAGAAAGAAATGGGGGCAAACTCTCCGACCCGCCAGTGTTCTCTCCATCCAACGTCTTACTGGTGCCTCCTATTGGTTATATCCATCCAATTGGAAGTCATAGGGTTAGGAAGTCAGGGCAATGTGACCCAAGGACCAACCTTGGATACAGGGCAGGACAGAGCAAGAAGATGGGACCAGAGTGGATGGGAGCAGGGGGATGCGTCCTACACAGCATCTGCATGAGGTGCCTCAGGCTGGCCACCTTGGGCCACAACCACCCCCAGAAGGGACACAGAAAAAGATATCTCAGAGCCAAATGGAGGGTCCTCTAGAGAGGGCACTCCGTGGGTGGACACTTTAATTTTCACCCTCACTGTCACACTGCCTTGCCTAATACAGCTGACCCAGACTCTTCAGAAGCTCCCAGCTTCGTTCCTCGGCTCTCCCCGTGTGGGGAGCCTGTCTTGCTTTCTTCCTGACACCTTCTGAATAATGACACCAGACCTTGGAAGCAACGAGTCGTGAATCAAAGTGGCTTCTTGCTATCATAAAAGAGATGTTCTAAACCCCAAACATAAAGATCGTTTTATCTTTATTAATAGTTTAATGCATCTGAGAAAGCTATTTGACATTTTTTACACCTCCAACTCTTTCCTTCATGCATTGCTGGTCAGATTACACCAGGGTTCAGCTGCTTAAATCCTCTTAATAACTGACTGAATTCTACACTGAATTTACATTGAGCTACAAGCTGATTCTAGGATACAGATGAATTTTCTAGTGGGAGAAAAAGCTCAGCGCCCTGACTCCAAAGTTGTAAATCTGCTCCAATAATGAAAAAGGAATTAGTCAAAGAATTGGGACTGATGTCATGTGTAATGGCTCTCACTGATGAAGACTGCAATGAGTGGTAAAGGAATGTTCCGCCATTAATAATCGGGAGTGAGACATTTTCTTCACCTATGTAATTAAAGCAGCACACTTGCAAACACAGATGTGAGATTAATTGAAAACACATGGAATTTGCACGGAGAACAATTTGACCCTTCCCAACTGCTGGCAAGCACAGCACACATCAGTGCATGACATTGAGGAGAAAGGTTTGTTATTAATGATATCAGAACTGGAATAGCATCTAATTGGCTAATTTTTTATTGTAGGGACATTTGTACATCACCACCATACCACGCCACCACATCACAAATACATATGCAAATGCACAGGGCTACACTTGACTTAAACACGCACATATACCGCAGCCCAACACACCGCAGACAAACATAACCCCACACTTATGCACAAACATTAAACACATGTGTATAGAGCTATGTTGTACAAAGTGCTCTCAAGACTTAGAGAAGAAAGTGGGAAAACATGTTCTCTGTCTCTTCCCAACTTCCCAGAAAGGAAAAAATATTGTAACTGTCAGAAATGTGATAGGACTGTCAAAGACATATGGAAAAAACCCAAACACACCATGTAAGTTGTGAAAATAAATCCTAATTCTATTTGTCCCTTGACAGTGTATAAACCACACATTTTTCATCAAGATAGAAAATTAAAACCTTCACCAGGTTCAGAATTACTGGGGAAGTTGGATAGAAAGCAGCATAACGTCCTGGCAGGAGGAGCAGCTGTTGGCTGGGGCCGAAAGACGCTTCAGTACCACGGACAGCGGGCACCCTCCTGCTGGGGTTTCTGTTGGAATTTCTTTGTGACATTGTGACGGCATACATACCCAGGGGACTCGGCTGTCTAAAAATGGCACAGGCATATTTCTTATCTTAAAAAAAATTATATTAGGCACTGTAAAGATGACTCAGTGGTTAAGAATTCTTGCTGCTTTTCCAGAGGACCCAAGTTTACTTCCCAGCACCCTCATCTGGCTGTGCACAACTGCCAGCAACTCCAGATCCAGGGAATCTGGTGCCCTCTTCTGGCCTCCTTAGGCACCTGCACACATGCCACATACACATAAACAGACACATACCCATAAATAAAAAGGAAATAAGCCACTCAAAGCATAGGTTTGCTTTGGTGGCAGTCCTGAGGAGCCTTTGTCTTCATTCATCTCCTGAACAGCATCGTCCACACCTCTAAATCCATGACTAATTCTTTCCCCTTACTGAAGCTTACAATTCATTTCAAACCTTCATGTAACCTGGAGAACTACAGGAACTTTTCCTGTATATTTTCAAAAGTTCCTGTTGGGAACTTTTCCAATACCCGACTTAATTCCTTCCTTGCCAGAAAATCCCCCCAATAGCTGTTAAGATTAACTAACATCAATTAATCCCATACTCTAGAGATTTTGAAAATGTTCCTTCTACTTCATTCAAAGGAGTGTCTGTTTAACTGCACATTGGGTCTTTCTTCCCCTAAGTCAGTTTTCTAGTCATGAGGAAGGGTCCCAGTACCTCCTGAGAACCGCAGTGCTGGTAGTGGGGTTCTGTAGAACGATCTCAGAGCTGCCTGAAGACTGAACAGGAGCACCTTTGGCTCACTCTCAGCAACATACCACTCTTCTTCAAGGACCTCACAACTCAGCAGAGTTCCTTGCTGTGGTGGTTTGAATGAAAATGTCCCCCATTGGCTCTGGTATTTGTATACTAGGTCTCCATTTAGTGGTGCTGTTTGGAGGAGGCCTAGCAAGTGTAGCCTCGCTACACATGTTCTCTGCCTCTTCCCAACTTCCCAGAAAGGAAAAAAAAAATATTGTAACTGTCAGAAATGTGATAGGACTATCAAAGACATATGGAAAAAACCCAAATGCACCATGTAAGTGTGTAGGACCTCACAGCAGTCCTACCTTGCTCTCTTTGTTTTCTGGTTGCTGTTTAGGATGTAAGCTCTGAGCTGTTTCTCCTGCCATGTCTGTCACCTGCTGACATAATCCCTTCCTTCTGTAGGTTGTTCTCGGTAGTGGTGTTTTAGCAGAGCAATAGAAAAGTAACTAATATATCTGTTTCCAAAGTTTGTCTCTCATGGACCCCTAAATCATTTATTTTTAATGGTTCCCTCTTGGAACTGAGTGGCAGTCTCTAGAAGCTTGGTACTTATTTATCTGGGGAGTTATTTTCGTTGACACATGCCTCATTGTGGCCAGATTTCTGTAACTTCATTCTGGGGGGCAGATATTAGTCCTTGGCTAAAAGCCTGGCAAAAGCAGCTTACTGGAGTGGGCTGGTGCTCACAGTCTGAGAGTGCAATCGAGGAGCCAAGGTGACAGGAGTGTGAGGCAGCCAGTCATACACCCGATCACTTACCTGTGGTCAAGAAGTAGCAAGAAAGGAACGCTGGAGCTTAGCTTGCTTTCTCTTTCATTTAGCTTAGGGCTCCAACCACCCACATTCAGGGTGGTCTTTCCACTGGCATTAACCCAATCTAGAAACTCTTTCACAGAGCTCTGTCTTCTAGGTGATTCCAGATCTGGTCAAGATGGCATATTAACCGTCATGTGAGGGTAGCAGTATTCGCTGACATCCGGTTTGCTAGCTCAGAAGACAATCCTTGGGGCTGCAAAGGACCTCGGGGCTACCCGGATCACCACAGGGGAGTCTAGATACAAGTGACTCTGATTTCTGACTCATCCTTGCCTCTGCATTCTCATGGTAATGCTTGGTCACTTGGCAGTTGCCAATATGGGATCCTAGATCCACTTTCAAAGTGCACAGACTGGAGAATGCAAGGCTCAATCTTAATTCCCCATTGTGCAGACAGAGACCAAGCTGGGTCCAAGCTGAGGATGTTCTAACCTTGATGGGAGAGGAACCGGGCAAGAAGATGATGGTTCTTTGGGATATGGTCTCATCTGGACCTCTGTGGGTTTCTGAAGAGGACCAGGTCCTCTGGTGTTTCTGCACAAGGCTGCCCTATCTCCCACTACCTTTCACTTCAACTTCACTGAAGGAATAGGTCTCTAAATTGAGCCAAGTAGACCATGGAGTCCTGAGGGTCCAATAGCCATGCCTCATCAGCCCCTTTCAGTAATATTAATAAACTATGCAGACAGACAAACAGGGATTCTCAGGACAGAAGTCACAGTCCTGGCCCCGCTGGCCATTAGCTGTCACCACATGATTCGGTTCCAGTCAGTGCGTAAAGGCAGATGTGCCGGGTAGTGGTTTGCTAGAACCTTGCTAAAGAAACGGTTTCTCCTTTGTGTCCTCAGTTCTGAATCCTGGAATTCCAGTGCTCCATCTGGGGCCAAGTGGCTGAGGAGATGCAGCCTGGGAGGGCCAAGGTTGACTGAGCCTGCTTTCTGTGGGGCTCCTTGGCCAAGCTGCCATGGGTCACCGACCTCCAGACTCCATCTGTGAGAGCACACGGTCTATCCTGTTTAAGCCACTGTTCTTCTGAGCTTGTCAGTCACTCGTAGTAGGCCTAACTAACTATTACTAGCCATAGAATAAATATTTAACAAGGAGTTGGGGGGGGGAAGTCTGTTCTTTTAGCCTTGCCAAGAAAAACATCGCACTTCTTCACAACAAAATGCTCCTAAGAACTCGGCTGTGGCTGAAAGCATTTTTCAATAAAGAGATTACCTCTCTACAAGTGCTCATCAGGGCAAGTGTCTCTTAGAGACTAGACAGAGGCTGTGGTCAGAGCAAGAGACCTGGGGGTCTTTGGCAGGGAGGAAGTGAGAGCCACTTGCCTACTTTTTAAATTTTTTTAAATTCTTTTTGGATTTATTCCAGTTTAAAATTTTTAAAATGTTTATTTAATTATTTGATCGATTGGCATCTGTTTGCGTGTGTGCATGTGTGTGTGTGAGTGTATGTGTCTTTGTGTGCTTGTACATATGCTGTGACACACACGAGGAGGTCAAAGGACAGCTTGCAGAAGCTGCTTGTCTCCTTCCACTGTGTGAGTCCCAGAGATCAACCCCAGGTCACCAGGCTTAGCAGCAAGTCCCTTTACCCACTGACTTAGACTGCTGGTCCCGGCCTTCCTTTTTATTTATGTGTCTGTGCTTGCGTGTGTGTGTGCGAGGGTGCTTGTGAGTGTCTGTGGAGGACAAAGGGTCCCCTGGAGCCGGAGTCACATGCAGCCATGAGTCACATGAGTCAGAGGAACTGGATGCCAGGCTTCTGGAATCTCCAGCCCCTTGAATTTGTTTTTCCACTGCATGTTGTGTGTCATCTCAAACATTTATTTATTTATTTATTTATTTATTTATTTATTTATTTATTTGTTTGTTTGTTTGTTTGTTTATTATTGTGTGTGTGTGCATATGCATGGGGATCAGAGGACAACTTTGTGAAATTGGTTCTTTCCTTCCACCTTTAAAGTGGGCACCAGGGATGCAACTCGGATTGCCAGGCTTGTGTGGCAATCGCCTTTGCCAGCTGAGTCATACCACTGGCTGCTATTATCTTTTAAATGTTATCATGTTTATTTAGTTACTGTGTGTTTGTGTGTGCATAGTTCAGAGACAATCTGAGTGAGGTTGTCTTCTCCTTCCATTGAGTGGATCCTGGGAATTGAACTCAAGGCTTCAGTCTGGGCAGGGTAATGGCAGTGGGCCTTTACCGGCTGAGCCATTTTGCTGGTCTGTGTTATTATTATTATTATTTTTTTTTTAAAGCACAAGAGTGAAAAACAAATGGAAGCTCATTTCATGCCTTCAAAGTTATTGCCTATCCAGTGTCTACTTGGTGTTCAAGGACAGAGCTCTCACCTTGTCCCCAGATGAGATAAAGGACAATAGGTTTCTTCCCCTGGAGGAAATACAAAAATTCCTTACAGGGCTGAGTGAGAGTGCTTAGCAGATGTGTCCCATTCTTGTGTCTGGTGACAGTACTGACTCCAGACTCCAGGAGGACACCTGCTCCATGCCGTCTCGCACCCCCAAGTCCCTCACAGACATTGCTCCTGAACTATCCAACCTCCATCCATTTGCCCCCCTGCTCACTAGAATGGATGCTCTCCCAAAGCAGGGACCAGGCTTGCCTCACCTCTGCCCTGCAGCCCCTCTGCCCTGCACAGAGCCTGCCATGGAGATCAGGGAATCCATGCTGGCCGAGGGACAAGGAGACTGGCAATGCATTTAAAGTCCAGATGTGGCCAGGTGGCGCATGCCCGCCAACCTAGTACTCGGGAGGCTCCATTTGGCCTGAAAATCAATCATCCAATCAGTCAAACAAACGAGCAAATGAACAATAACAATAAAGAGGAAACAATGACAACAACAGTAACAAATGCAGATCTTAGCAGCCTTCCACTGGCCTAGCTGATTCACGAGTTCTTTGGCATTTTAGTTTGGCCAGGATTGAACTGCATTCACTGGGTGAGCAGGACCAGGAACTCTGCCCCCAGGGGAGGGTGAGAGGGTACCCTTGGCATTCCCCAAGGCCTGTGCTGCCTCCTGCAGAGCTGACTGAGGTGCTAGGACCAACCAAGTTGAGTGCTCAGTTGGAGTTCAGTGACCCTGTGACTTTCTTTTCGGGGTCATACCACTTGGCTTCACTGCCTTCTTCACAGGCCACACTGCCTACCAGCTGCATGGTGGTGAAATCTCTCCCTAGGCTTGTCTGTGAGGCTGGTCATTATCCTCGCAGCGTTACTGTCTGGGTTAAATGAGATGACGTGTGTGGAATAGATTTGTTTAAGAGGCACCAGTCTTTGAGGTACAAACATGAAATGAGAAAAAGTTCTGCACTGGCTCCGCTAGTTAGGACTGTGTAAAACTTCCCCTTTCCATTTCTGGGAGTGTGGAAGAATTTTATCATTATTGGCCAGTCTCTAGAACTTTCTAGCTATTTCCGGGTTATTAAAACAATTTCATTTTGATATCAGCTCTGTTCTTTTGGAAACTCCCATCCCGAACATAACTCAAAGCTGATGTTCTCCCTTCCCCAGTGCGGGCTGGGCCTTTCTGGGGCCTGAAGACACACCATGTCCTGCAGATCAGACAGCGGCTTCAAATGACTTGGCTTCATTAGCTCACTGTTACTGTGGGCCAAGAGTCTGGACAGTCCTCAGCTGTGTCCTCTCCTTGGAGGCTGCCAAGGCTGAGCTCAAGGTCCCTAAGAGGACTGCTACAGCTTTTGAAGTTCTGGGACCTCTCCATTCCTGAGTTGGTGATAGAACTTGATTCACTCAGAACAGCGGATCAAGTTCCTACAGTTTTAGAACTGATGTTCTCAGCTCCTGGCAGCTACTAGCCATTCCCTGTAACATACCTCTGCCCAACACAGGACAGACACTTGCCTCTCTGACCCCTAGACCTTGTTTAAGTCAGGCCCACCCAGGCCCACAATTAATTTAAAGTCAGTGTGTTGGGGGCCTGCTTACATCACTGGTGTCCAGTGGCAATCCTACGTTCCTCCACTCTGCACTCGTGTACCCAGTTCATGGATGTTTGGAGATGTGTTCTATTTCCTCCCCAATCCCCTAACAGGTTTCCCATCCCAGGAGCCTGCAGGATCTGCACACCCCTTTGCCAGGGAGAGGCTCTTTGGGGTTCCAGCAGGGCAATGTAACTGCGCTGTCGCCGGTGGTGTTCCCGCTGCCCACAGGTACTGCCCTGTCTTTGGCGTATCATTTCTTTTGCTCCAGTAAGCAGAAGGGCAGGCCAGAATCTTGGCTGGTGTTGATGCTCAAACAGGAAGTTGAAATTCCAGCTTCCTCTTCTTGAAGTTACCTTTCGAGGGGTTGAAAAGGAATTAGGGATTTTTCTCACTGGGAGGGAGTGTGTTCACCTCGCTGTCCACCTTCTTGTATTTGTGGTCAATGATTGTGGTCATGGATGGTGAGTGGTGGCTGTTACTGAGCGTCGGGTCTTGCCTCTGAAGGATGTCTGTTCTGCAGGAAGTGACCTGAACATTTGGCTTCAGTTATGGTTAGGTAGTTCTGGGGCAACAAGAAGAATTCCACTAAGTGTCAGCACTGCCTGGTAAGCAGTTAGTACTCAGGAAATGGCAACCGGCATTCTTGTTCACATCATCACTCAGAGCTCTATTCAGAAGCCGGATATCGGGTCAGAGTGGGTCAGGAGCAGGTCTGTCAAGGAGGTACCACGAAACTCCTTCAGTTCACTCAGGACAGAGGTATGCTAGCCTCCAAGCTTGGTGCCAGCTTGGGTTCAGCTGAGGTTTAGGGTAGGGGTAAGGCCTGAAGTTGGGCAGAGCGTGTTCATGCCATTCTGAGTGAAGCCAGGGTTGCAATCTCAGGTTTCATATGTGTTAGGATGACATGACTAGTCCTTCCCCAAACCTGTCTTTTCTTCTTCCTCCTCACCCAGCTGGACTCCATTCCTGTCTCCCTTGTAGTGGTGAGTGGCATAGGGCCAAGATCTGGCTAAAGGACTGTGAATGGGAACACACACCCTTTCAGCCCCGACGATGAAAAACCCTCACCATGATCCCTGGGCTCTTTTTACCCCTCCCCCCACTTTCTTTTTAAATTTGCTCTCAAGTTAGGAAAACTGAAAAATGGCAAAAGCCAAAAGAAGATAGGAGCTTGGATGCTTGGGTTTCCTTGTGGGCGGCTGCCTGCTTTCCAGGAGTGCCGGTTCTATGAGCCCCAAACAGATTTCTATTTGTTTGAAGTTATAGACTATGCTTATCTTATGATATAGGCTGGCATTGCCTTAACCATTCCACACGTTTACCAGTGAGGGGGGAAATGAGAGCGCATCTATGGAGTCCGTGGTTTAAGAATTTCTGGAAGTTTTCAACTTACCTACCATGCTCTGTAAAATACACACAATGCTTTACTTCCATTTCACTGAAGGGCTTTCTTTATAAACTCTCTTTGGGGGCCCACCCTATTAAAAGAGGCCCATTTATAGAAACTACTGTTTAGCATTTTTGGAACTTGTTATCCTATTCAGCAGAGTCCAAGTCAGGAGGCTCTGCACTCGGACAATTACTGCTCTTGATTAACAACAAGAACTGATGAGTTGGCCTTTCCAGCGCGCTAAGCAAACTCAGCCAAGCAGAAAATATCACTGAAGGGGAAACAACAGGAAGTGATTTTCTTGGTTACATTATCGCTGTTGCGATATTTACACATGTTTGTGGAAGATGGGGGAACCTTGGCTGCCACGTGCCCTTCCAGATGACATCAGCAGGCCAGAAAAACCACAGCTCCCTCCCAACTCGGGCTGCACAAGTCATTTAGGAGTGCAGGCTGCAGCCTCCCGGGAAAGCTGCAAGCCCGGGGTGGCCAGGCCTAAGCCCAGGATCTCCCTTTTGCCCCTTTCAAGTCCCTCTTTCTCCAGGACACTGAGGGACAGGCATCAGGCCTAGAAATGTCCAGACAGCTCTGGCCTCACACTCTCACACAGCTCAGTGGCCCCGTGTGGCAGGGTCCATTTCCCTGTACCCTCTCCAGCACTGACAGAAACACTGTTCTTTTAAAAACTATGTCTGTGTTAGGTTAGGTGGCTCACCTGGAATGCCTGGAAGGCTGAGGCAGGAGGATCGGCATGAGTTCAAAGTCAGCCTGGGCTAAAGAGAAATCTCATTTTAAACAACAATACAATAAATATCCCCATGAATTCGAATTCTGTTCTTAATTATGGGCTGAGCTTGTCCTGACAAGTAGTACATGCCCTTTTGTGAATGAGCTGTGCATGCCTTTGACTCACTTTTCTGCTGAGGAGACAGCTTCATATTTTGCATATAAAAGTTCTGTATATTAAGGGCACTGTATTTTCCACATTTTTTAGGTTTGTTTTACTAAGTTATTTGCCTTTGCATTTTGTAAAAAAAAAACTTTAATAACACATAAAATTTTATCTATATTTTGTAACATATTTTAGCCAACTATGTCACTCTTTTCTTTTGAGACTTCGTATCTCTTTCTGAGCTACAAAGTCATGTTCTATGAAGCACCTATAACTCCACTAAGTTTTATAAGAAGTTATAAAGTAACTTTCTTCCTTCGTCTGGCAGGAACTGGATTAAGTGTGAGGTGTGAGGAAAGATCTTTCTGGGGGGCCATACTAGAGAGCTAAGGTATGGAGATGGGTGATGTGTAGAAGTCTCTGGCACAGGCAGGACGCTGGGGAGAGACCATATGAGCCATTCAAAGGAACTGCTAGTATGTGAAGAACCAACCTAGTTTGGCCTTGGATCTGGGTGGAGTTGTGGACAGATCTCCAAATTCAGATGCTAAAATCATTACTGCAGGATGTGACTGTTTTGAGACAGGGTCTTGGAGACTAAGGGGAAAGTGGTCATTAGGGTGGGCCCTAACCCAGGAGGGCTGGTACCCTGCACACATGACGCCTGTGGAGGGAAGACAGGTGGAGGTCTCCATCAGTAAGATGAACAGGGGCCTCGGAGGGCTTCAGCCTTGTGCATACCTTGATCTTGGACCTGGAGCCTCCAGAACGGAGGGAAAACAAATTAGTGCTGTGTAAGCTACCCTGTGTGTGGCGCTGAGTTACTCAGCCTTGAAAACAAACACAGGAAAGTGCTTTATTTAAAAATGCCCTCAGGGTTGGCCCGGAGCCAGGCTTGAATGGCTCCTCTCACCAGATCCTGGGGAAGAGCAAGCCAAGAATGGCTTTGTTGATTTAATAAAATTATTTAAAGATTGTGTACAAGGCACACTCCCTGAAGAAAAAGAATCAGGACATAACAATAAGCAAACCAAAAATAAATAAATACAAAATAAGACCACTTGGGGTGTTAATGTCTCCAGAAGTCTAAAACCACAATGGCTGTGTTTGCTGTGAGAAGGCTCTCAGATGCTGGCCACCCCTGCTTCCCAGACTTGGCAGGCCAAATACCTCTCCCAGAGTCATCTGTGGCAATAGGCATGGTGGTCTCCCTCCCACAGAGTCATACGCTGGATATCCTGGGTTCTCCTCCTCCCGGCAGCCTGCTGAGAAGGAACTTGAGCCCCTGCCTGCAGGTGCCACCTCCCTCTACAACTTGGGCAACACCACCTGCTAGGAAATGACATGGGCCCAGGCTAATGATCTCTTTTGGTCCATATTTAGGTTGGAGGTTGGCTCTTAGTCTGACACACAGAGGGAGGACCACAGTGCTCAAAGGGAAGCAGTCTGGGATCTCTGCCCAACACATCTCTCTGTGTACCTGCTTCCCTTTGTCTGGGAGGCCTCTCCTTCCTGCCTCTCCGAAATCCTGTGTACTCTTCCTGGCTCTGCTCAAAAAGCACCTCTTCAGGGAAGCCTTCCCAAACATGCATTCTCTTTTTCTGTCTTTCTGTCTCTCTTTTTTCTCTGGTGTGTGTGAGAGAGACTGTGGAGGCTAGAGAGGTCTACTTAGGGCTTATGTTTCTTCTGTTGCTCTCTACCTTATTCTTTTGAGACACGGGCTCTTAGGGAACTGAAGCTCAGCCTGGACTGGCTGGCTACCCTGCCCCTGTTTCCGTGTCTTCCCTTCCCCCAGCACTGGGTTATAGGCACACTCCACCATGCCTGGCTTTCAAGTGAGTTCTGTGGGCTTTGAACTCAGGCCCTCGTGCTTGTGCAGAGACTCCCCCTCCCTAACCCACAGTGTGATTTCTGTACAGCAGGGGAGACGTATTAGCAAATGCCACATTCATCACTTAGAAAAACAAACGCTACACAACACTTACTCCTCGAGGCACTGAGGTAAATGTGTCAAGGTTCACACTCATTGTATAGGTGAAGAGATGAATCACTGTGAGCCAGCAAAATGGCTCCCTGTCAAACCCTTTAAGAGACTGTGTCTTGCCCCACAGAGGGTTCATTTCTCACTCTGGGCGTCCTTGTATGGAGCCTACCTTGGAGGGAGTCTGAGGAATGGATGGACTTCCTCAGACATCTCTCCTACCCTTCTGGAGTTGTTGCCATGTAGAGAAGGCTGCTGCAGGCTGGCTGAGTTGGCACTTCCACCTTTGTATTTATTACTTTTCTTTTGCTGCGACAAAACACCTAACAGAAAGAACTTATTTATAAAAAGAAAGACTTACATTGGCTCACGGTTTCAGAGGAGTCAGCACATATTTTTTTGGTCCCATGTACTTGGGAAGGACAGGTCAGTCCACATGTTGGTCCAGAATGTACAGAGAAAGCCAAAGGGGATATGGACAGCAATAGTATGCCCCCAGGGACCTACCCATTTCCTCCAGCTGGGCTCTAGCTCCCAAAGACTCCACTCAAAATGTGTGTGAAACATTTCCATGAGCTGGTGGGAGACATTCTCAATTCAAACTGCAATCACCCTCCTTTCCTGGAGCCTTTGTCTCTCACCTCCATCCAGCTGTCACTTGGGGTTGTGCCTGCCCTGGCTATCACTGACACCACTGCCCCATATCTGGGCCAGACAGCAGGAGCAAGGCTTCTGCCAATGTACTGCCTATCCGAAAACACAGGAGCGTCTCTCTAGAGTTGGTGCTCTAAGCCAGAGCCTGGGGAAGGAAGACGAGCTGGGCTCTTCCGTGCTCCCTCCCCCCTCCCTCCCTGAGGAATCATCTTTGTTGTCACCATCCATTGCAAAAACGAATGGAGGCCGCGCAGCCAGCGTTATTAAATATGAATGAGTCGCAGTCCACAGCCCCCACGTGGTCACTCGCCCACTCCATCTCTGGCAATTACTGAGTAGCACACACTGTGCCATGGGGCACAGCGGTCCCTGCCTGCCCTTGCAGACTAACATAGCCTGGCAGGGGCATGGCTCAAGTCTACATACAGCTGCCCTGCCCCCTGATGAAAAAGAAAGCCACCTCTGGCTCTCATGCAGCTTGGGGACAAGGTTTCCTCTCAGGACTGTGGAACACAACTGGGCTCAGGTCAGACAGAGCTACACTTTGGAGACGAGGGGCAAGGTGTTCTGGTTCGAGCTGGGCTGTCAGGACCCACACATGTTCGGTTTGAGGAAACTCGGTCCGGGTTTAGGTTAAAAGCACAGGTGCGGCACATGGCACCCACTCGGTGATTTACCTGTGTTAACTCAGTGTTGCCAAACTACTGGGTTATGAGTCTAATGTGAGCCGGGTTCTTGATTGCTCTGTTTACTGATGTCATGGGGACAGAATAGATGTTCAGTCAATTGTTGAATAAATGAACGGACAAAGGGAACGGACGCTGTGGGTAGTCCTGATGATTTCTAGGTTGAAGAAGTTGAGGTTAAAGAGCATAGTGGAAGTTGGCAGGCTGAGTGACACAGGGTGTGTGTGTGTGTGTGTGTGTGTGTGTGTGTGTGTGTGTGTGGTGGTGTCACTCATTACTCACCCAGCTAACAAACAGGCCTGGAGTTCCTCAAAAGCAGGATCTGCCCCTCCTATCACATATGCAGTCCTATACACTGGGCGTCTAAATTTGTTTCTGACCCCAGTTTACCCAAAAGCCCTCAAGCTGTCTGAGTGGTTTAGTCAAACCTGTCAAAGATCAGGTCTGAATTAGTAAAATAAAATAAGATCGAATCTGTTTTCTGAACTTAAAAAATTACTTTTATTTTAGGAACCAATAAAATTATGGCAAATATTTACAAATAATTATCTCACATAAAGGTTACATAAAATCAATTCTTCACAAGGAACAGTCACTCATGAAAAGACACAGATATTGAAACTACGTCAACCTTATTGCATGTTTCTCCAGCTAATTTAAAGTAAAGGTGTTGCGGTCAACCATTTAACTTAAAATAAATCCACAAATCCCAGGTTTGACATGAAAAAAGTTAAAAAAAAAAAAAAAAGTAAACCAGTATCCCATCCCAGTTTCCTCCTAAGTCCCACCCTCAGCCCTTTCCCTTCCCCCAACAAAAGAAAAATATGTCCAACATCTTTGGCAAATTGGCACTGCTGTAATTACATTCAAATATTATCACACACAAAAGCAACACACATCACTAAGAAAAAAAACACCAATATTTCAAGTCAGTTCTACTAGGAAAAAAATATAAAACATACACACTTTAAAGAAGCTTTTTTGTTTCTCAACCTGTTGGAGACAGATTGTCTCCCACTTTCAAAGGCAATTCAATTGTGTGGTTTTATTTATTTTTTGTTGTTTTTTTTTGTATTTTTTTTAACAAGCGTCTATGCAGGCATCACAAACTTTGGCGGATACGTTAGATCAGTAGATATGTATTTCTTTGATGATGGAAGGGTCAGTCCCTAGGACAAAGTTAAAACCATCTAAAAGGATGAAAAGCAAAACCCACGTGTCTTCCTGGCAGTTCCACTGGAATGTAATCTGCATTTCGACAAATACTCAATGTCTGAAGGCCACTAGAGGGTGACAAACTAGGGCAGCATTGTCCAGCAGCAGCCAGGACCACAGTCCAGTCAAACCCCACCCCCTGTCCACCGTGGGGGTGAGCCTGCAGCCAGGCAGAGGAAAAGTATGCTGGTAGCATCGGGCCCTCGCTGCCCACTCTCCACACTGGGCTGGTGGCTTGGGGCTGGGGACCAGATCTGCCTTCCTGAGCCCCGGGACAGGCTGCTGCTGGGTCTGCCCGCCTTCTGTGACTAACGGCAAAGACAGTCAGCAAGAACTGGCATTGGGAGATTCAGTCCTTCTTCTGAGGTTCATGTCCTAGCATTAGTGTGTGAGTGTATGGCAGTGTGTGTAAGTGTGTGAGAGTCGGTGACTGTGTGTATGAGTGTGTGTGTGTGTGTGTGTGTGTGACTGTGTATAAGAGTGTGTGTGTGTGTGTGTGGTGCATGTATTCTCCGTCCATGCAGCTGTGCACACAGCATGGTGAGGAAGGCCTGACTCGGAGGCTCTGAGTTTTGCAGGATGTTTAAAATAGACTCAGAATTTATTTTCTTTCTCACTTTATAGCAATTAACTTGCTGTGGACTTGTTGGAATGTTCAACTCTCCATTTCCTCAAATACAATAAAACAGTTTCATTAAAATGTATTCATGCTTGGAAACAAGGGGGTCATTAAATGGTTTCTTTCCGTTCCAGTCTAAGGGAACTGCACCATTTGTAAATCAAAAACCTATCATCACTTGTTCCTAACGGTGCTTTTGGAGATGCCATCTGCATGGTGGTTTGGGGGACTAACCCCCCCACATTCAGCAGCCTTAGCAGGTGAGTGAACCCAGGTTGGGCACGTGAGACTACAGGTTGGCTTCCTGAAGTCAGGCCTTAGAGTCAGTGAGAGACAAAGAACTGCCAAGTCCCTAATCCCTCATGCTGTTTTCCTCTCTCTCTCTGCTCCATGCTCAAAGCTGTCCAGGCTGATCCTGATCCTACCACGATGCCTTGACATCCCCACAGTGAGGACAGAAACAGCACTTTGGCACTGCTCAGGAGTCTAAGGTGTGGGCAGAAGTCTCCGGACGTACCGGCGGCTGTGTTCAGCCTCATCTGGGGACGGTACTAATTGAAACCTCTGGATTGAACCCCATGAATGGCCATGGTCGGATACGAGTTCCCTGTTGGTCCCGGAAGTGTCCAGGACCTGGACCTCAGTGCTGAGGAATTACCAAAGACAGAAAGGAAGATGGTGCCGGTGGCTTCCAGCATGCAGCTCACTCTAGACTGTGCATCTGCATCAGGACAGCACCTGTGCAAGGCACTCACTGTGTGCTCTGCGCTGGCCCTTGGGGACCTGGCCACCACTGCAGGAACAGCCTGAGTTGACAGCAGGGAAGTGTGGATCAGCTCTGTGGCTCCCTCATGAATATGCAAAAAGGAATCTTGAGGTCCAGGGACAACACGGGCCAGGGGGCGGAAGGGGCCACTAGGAGGTAGGGCAGACTGCAGGTGAGGAGTCATGGCCTGACTGTCCAAGTCTCCTATCATGTATTTTGTTTTCTTTTATGAAATGCGCCTGCCTTGGACCTCTTGGAGGTTAAAGCACTAAAGGAATAAATTTATCCAGGTGCACCAGTGTGTGCCTGGAAACCATCACAGGCAGAGTCCAGGTGGTCGACAAGGCCAGGACCGCCATGGAGCTGGTCTAACTCAGAGACCTATGGGGTCAGCCTTCTCTAGCCTGCCTGGCCTGTGCAGGGGACTCCTGAGAGACAGCGCGTCAGGTGTCACTTGTTTCTGGTATTTGTTTGGGAGTGCTTGGTTTGTTTTTCAGATTTGCTACCCATGGCTTGGAGTTAAATTCTAGCTGAAATGTCACCTACACGGGGGTGGATAGAGCTGAGGCTGCCAAAGGTAGGTCAACTACTCCGGAGCCTGACGCCTCATAAAGGGATTTCATCCCTCAGTGCCCTGTGGCCACATCTGGGGCCCTATACACAGAAAACCGGTGGCTCCCTTCCTACCCAGCACGTGAGCTGTCTTGCTGCCACATCCAAAGCCCAGACAGTTCGCACACCTCTCACCCCGCTCCCATCTCCAAGGGTTCATGAAAGAATGAGAGGAATGGGAGGGCTCCAGACAAGACTGTTTGTAGCTCACAAGTACGTGGCTGATGGGCCAGATTCAGCTCATAGACATCTTTTTCTTTTGGCCGACAGAGTGTTTAAAAATTTTCACTATTGAGATGCCATTCATGGGACAATCTGGGCCAAGCCCTGCTGCTTTGTACCTTGTGTAGAGGGTGAATTTGAACTACCTGGCTGGCCTCAGATCTACGTTTTTCTGGGCCTATGGATAGCCCAGACTCTAGGCCAGGCGCCCCTGCCCATTGTCATAGTTCAACCCAAAGTAGAAAAGGCAGAGGAAACAGAAAGGAAATGGATGGCTCATGGCACTGATGCCTTATTCTCTGAGAGCCAGATTCACGTCTAGGCCCTGCCAGGAACCGTGGCATGGGTTTGGACACACTGTCCTATGAGCCTTAGGGTCCAGCTGGGAAAGACTCCACAGCAAGTGTTCATGTGAATTTAGGTAAAGACTGAAAGTTTCAGTGTTCACAGGACCAGCAAGGCTGCCAGTCCCCAGACCCTTCTAGTTACTTGGCCCGCTTCTGAGTGTCATCCTTTCTTTCCTCTTTGTAGGTCTGGGGACTACTGGAGCGCTGAGGGGTGGGTGTCTTCAAGCCATACACTCTATGATGGGGTCTCAACTCTGTGGGCAAAGGATGTGGCTCAGAGATCTGAGGATTCATCTCACCTGTGTCTTCAAAGTGAGCCCCGAATGTCAGTGTCTTTGCCTCATGGGATAGGGGAGCAATCCAAAACACAGTGTCGGCTGTGAAGGCATGACCTCTGAGCAGGTGCCTTAGTAAAGGGGAGGTGGGTTTCTATAGCATCACAACTTCTCAGGCTGGAGGGAGACAAATGGTCTCACAAAGTTCCAACAGAACTATGGGGGAGCAGGCCTGTGGAGGGACACCCAGGCCTCCTGCCACGGAGCCAGTGAAGCCCCAGACTGTGTTCTGGGTTCTCTGGCATTGTGCATCTGCGGTGTGAGAGTGCTGGCTGGAGAGGGCAGGTGTGCAAGTGTGAGAATGCACACACGCATCTGCTTCCCAGCAGCTGGCTAGAGCAGTGTTGTGTAAACAACCACGAGCCTCCGTGCTCTTGTGCTTCTACCTGGCATCCCAGGAACCACGGGGTTGTCTAATACAGACTCTAATGTGAGGACCAGCAGCACCTCAGGTGAGATAGGAAAGGTGGAGCTCCTTACAGGGGCAAGGCCAGGAGACAGGGGAGGGAGCCTCTGTGGATCGGGGTGGACTTTGCTGAGGAAGGAGGGCGTTTGCATGAAACAGCTGGCTGGGGGTGGGGGTGGGGTGCCCTCATGCCAGAAGCTTGAAACTGCGAGGAGGGCAGGGTGAACATCACTATAACAAGAGCAGTGGCAGGGGACAGAGAAACAGGAGTGCAGACGGAGCCTTCTCCTTCCTTAGCTGACAAGTGGAGGCTGGAGGCTGGTCACCCAGCTCCTGGCTGTGGGCTGTGGCTCTGGCTACCTTCCTTTGCCTAGCAAGTTCCACCAAGCCTGCTTCGAGTGCACAGGCTTTGCTCTGGCCTGGTGACAGGGATTCTTGGCAGTTCTACTAGTTTGGAGGCCTAATCTGGAGTACCGGGACAAGCAGCACCTCTTGCCATCTTCACTGACACCTTCTCTCCCAGGGAGAGGTAGAGGTGACAGGGATCACCATGTGTTAGAAGTCTGGGGGACTAAGTCCCACACCCCTACCTCTGCCAGTCAGGGCTTGGGGACTCCACTTTACTGAACTTCGGTTTCTTCCTTTGCCCCACTATGGGGGTATTGAGGCACAGAACACATGGGGAGGAGGTCTGTTTGGTCTCCCTGTCTGGTTCTGGGCTTCCATAAGCTGGGCCTCGGTTCTCCTTAGGGGACTAAACCAGGTCTTTTTGAAAGCTCCTCTGTTTCTCATTCTTGTGAGAATGAGATTGGAACATTGATTGGAACATTGGCAAGACCTCACATACTTCTTCAAAAGTGAGGCCCTGACGCAGGTGACCCTGTCACTGCCACTGCTCCCTGGGAGGAAGGGAGGAAGGGACAATAGTGAGATAAGTCTGTTCTTAGTCCAGCAGAGGATCAGAGAGGTAAAGGGTCTGAGGCCCCACAGTTCAGCTACAGCAGGCCCTAGGCACACTGTCACGTGAAACGGTCAAGTTCCCTGTCATGGTTATAATTCAGCCTTAGTTTAGACAGGGGTTCTTCTCTGCCATTCTGAGTTGGCAAGAGGGACCATTCAGAGAATAGAGGTTTCAGATGAGAAATTGTGTCACCGGGCACCCCAGACTCAGACCCACCTCCAAGTCACCCATGCCTCATTGCTTGTCCTGCTCCTCCCCTAGCCTGGCCTCTGCCTCCCACACATTCCTCTGCCTTTCCCACAGTGACCTCCACCTCGGCCCCTTGGAGCAACAGGTTGACCTGTTTGGTGTAAGTCAGGCACCTGCCACCATCCCCAGCACCTCCACACCTAGACACACGCCATGCTCCGCCAGGGGTGGGTGGGGCTGTGTGTGAGGAAGCTCGGGTCCTGACGCCTGCAGGATGTGCTGGCCCTCAGTGCAGGGACAAGTCCTTTCTGTTAGCCATTGTCTCTGTGTCTGGGACAGGCTTGCCCAGAATCCAGTTGTTGCAGTCCCAGAGGACAGTCGTTGAGTGAAGTGTCCATGGCTGATGTCCAAAGTGACTTGAGCCTGGGCATGCCTCAGAAAACATATTCAGTTTGGTGGTTCTAGGGGCCAGGGGGATCCGGGGGAGCTGTCCCTGGCCTGGGTCAGATGATCTTCTGATCATGCAGAGTCACAATGCCATCAGCACTTGGATAACCTCTTACTGTAGAACAGCAGCTGAGGAACGTCCCAGACAGTCTCTTGAAGGTCCTTGATTAAGAAAAAAAGGACTGTCGACGCTGTGGTAGCTCCACAGAAACGGAGGCAAGAAGCCAGGGTGTCTCCCTGAAGTGTATCCCTCTTGGGGGAAACCTCAGGGGAAAATTGCACCATGACCACCGGCGGGCCCTCTAGACATTAGAGAAGCAGGGTGAGCCAGAGGACAGGCATCCTCATGCAGGCACCGTCAGTTTCAAAGACAGCTTTGAGATACTTGCTTGACAGGGCACTAGGGCAGAGAGGACACTCTGTGCACAGGTGGAAGCTGTCCTGTGATGCATTGTGGGTAGGCTGATCTGCTCCATTAGACCCTCAGGCCCATAGAGAAGCAAGAAAGTATTTACACGGGCGCTGTGGAGCAACAAGGCCTGCCATGGCTGAACCGCACAGATGGTCAGACAGTCAGGCATCTGAGGCAGGCAGGGCCTGGCTGCGGTGGTCTTCAGAACAGCGGAGGCCCTGCCGCCGCTGGGAGAAGCTGACTCTTGAAATGGACAAGCACTGAGTAGTCCAACAGCCCTACCTGGATCCCAGGCCGAAAAAAAAAGGAGGGAGGGGGCTTCAAGTGTGTGCGGGAGGGGTGGGAGACGCAGGCGTCGGACCCCTCTGTCTGTCTTGGGGGTTGGGAGGCTGCCTCCCTCAATGCAAGTGCTCCCAAGTGGCTCTGAGGGTCAGTGACGGTCATAGGCGGTGGCTGCGGCAGGTGGGGCGGCTCCCCGGGCTGCGGCGCTGTAATAGTATGGGGAGCCTGGAAGACACAAGAGGGCACGGGGGGTCAAACCTAGAGTCCCCCATCCACCAGTTTCCCCACCTCTGTCTCAGGCACTGTCCATACTCCCTAAGACCTCTGTCCTCATCTTTTCCCTGAACTGCGAGTCTAATCAGAGCCACCTAGACCTGCGTGCAGACTGAGGCACATGGGTTTTATCCTGGCTGCTGCACGTGGCCTCCCTTCCTTCTGCGTGGCTTCTGTCTGCTTCCATGTTATTGAGAAGAACTGAGTAGGTGCCCCTGGGGACCACAAAGCCTAAATTATTCAGGACCTTGTGTGTAAGAGTGTTTGAGGTCTTACCTACAAGAGTGACGTCTTCAGGTTTTCGTCTGATTGACAAGTACCCCGTGGTCAGACTTTGGCCAGCCTCTCTGGGCTCACTGACCATACTCCCCACTACTCCCAGCCGTACTCCACACCATGCCCAAATTTTGTGCATGAGTCATCTTTACATGGGTCATCTCATTCAAATGTAGGGGGCAGGGCCAGTGACCCCATTTATCCGACTCAGGACTCTTGCCTGGAGTTTCTGGCCTGTGCCCATTTCCTGTCTAGGCCTTTTTCGAGTCCAGGGCCCTGCTCTCCTCCTCTGGGAAGACTCTCTTCTGAGCTTATTTTCCTTCACAGGTTGAGCCATGTGGTATAATCACCTCTCTCCTCTGTGCACCCCCCCCCCATCTCAGGACGGAGAAGATAAATAGGCAGGGGCTGGGCTCTGGCCTTGTCATTTGCCCCCAGTTTCCAGCTAAAGGGAATCTGACCCAGGCATGTTAGCTGACATGTATAATCCATGGCTTGGAAGCCTGAGGCAAGAAGATTGCCAAGAGCTGGAGGCCAGCCTACATAATGAGATCCTGTCTTGGGGGAAAAAAATTAAAAGAAGTTTGTGCTCTGAGAAGCTGGGCTTTTAGAAAACCTCTGATGACCACTGACGGAAAGTGAGATTGGTCTGGGCTGGGGCATGGACATTGAGATAAAGCTTCTTCCTGTGACCTCAGGACAGAGCGGTCCCTGGGTTCCTCTCATGCCTCTGGACTGTTTTCTGCTTTTGGGTACATTCTCTGCAGTAGCTACCAAAAGTCCTGCCTATGCTAAAACTATTCCTCAGGGACTTGAGGAGCTGGGGGGTCTAAGGGGCCGGGCTGGATTCTCAGAACCACAGAGGTTACAGCCTCAAATCTTTCACAGTGAAGAGACGGGTGTTCAGCAAAATAAAAACCGGTTCACATCACAAAACCCCTCAGTGCTGGAGCCTGGCCCTGAACCCAAGATGTACCCTTGGTGAGGGGTTCATCTACCACAAAACAGTTCAAAGCCCGTACTGGAGGGACAGGCTCATTGCAGACAGAAGTTGGGGCTCTAGAGCCAGTCTTGTTAGGGTGGGCCTAGTGAGCCTAATTCCCAGATGAATCAGCTGGGATTTGTTCTGGAGTCTCACTCAAATTCAAACTGACCCTGACGGTTCTCCCAGATACCTAACTAGGGGTTGAGCTGTGGGGTTTTCTTCACAGGTCCAACCACGTCTCGGTGAAAGGCAAGTAACTTTGCTCCCACGGACCTCAGTTGTTTTCATCTTTAAAAGGGTGCCAAGCGTGAGGGCGCTGTGGAAGTGGTCCCTCTCATCTGAGGACTTACATCCGTTAACTCTTGCCAGATATGAACTCTTATCGCGCCTGTTTTATGAACGAGGAGGCTTGGCCAAATCCATGCCTCCCGTGCAGTAGCATTGGAGGGCGCTTTAGCGTTGGACTCCCTTCTACACTCAGCCTCCTGGGCTGGTCCACTCTTGTCCGGGACCCAGGAAGTGATAATGAGGTACCTCTGCTTGCTGCTCCACAAGGCAAGCATCCCACACCGAAGACTCCCCAAAGACAGTCACCTGCTGCTTTCAAGGTCACCTCTCCACTCCAGCCCTGACTCAGGAATCTGTCTGCCTCTTTCCTCTGTGGGGTGAAGGTGGGGTTCATTCCCTGCAGCTCTGGGAATTACACAAGGATGTGAAAACCCTAGGGGCTGCCAAGGGCCCACAAGGGGCAAGAAGTAGAGGAAAAGGCTCCAGAAGCCCCATGGTGAGATTTCCAACTCCTTTTCACAGCTCTGTCCACCCCACAGGGCTTAGCCAGCCCGGGTGGCGGCCTTGGCTGAGGATTTGATTTACCACAGAAAATGAAAACATCAGTTCTCAAAGCACTCTGTCTTCCTGGTGCCCATTAGCCCTCCATCTAGAATAAACTTGTCCTTCCTTCTGTCATTTTTCCTCTCTAATTCACATTATCATCAATTTACCTCTTGACACCGTCATTCCAGGCTGGCTCAGGGCTGGTTCCCTCTCTAATCCCTTTACAGCGACCACCCCTATTCTAATCCTGATTGACCATGGCCAGCTTTTCTGCTGCCAGCTCTGCTACCCCCTCATTAGCCTGGGGGACCCCACAGGACGGGGTGCTGGGGACAGCACTGTTGGACTCATTCTGACTGTGCTGGTAAACGAGGCTTCACTAGGCCAGCAAGGGTACATGAGGGGCCTGTGCAAGGCTACCTCTGTGTGGGAAGAGTGAGCTGTGGATATGCCTTCGGGCTCACCTGAGCCTGAGGAAACACAGGACAGGCTACCACATTCCTGTCCTTCTTCATCCCAAATCAGAGAAATCATCAGACTGGGTCTTTCTAGACTGAACCCTTGGGATTTGTTTGGCCAAACCGCCGAGAAGTCTATGGCAGGGCCTGCACGATGGGAGCAGGGTGCGTAATGGGAGCCGGCTGGAGCTGTTTGCAAGGCTGTGCTCAGGTGGGCCACGTGTCTTCATCAACATACAAGCAGGGTCCTTACGGATTCAGAGCCCACACCTCAAGAGCTTCCTGTTAAGAGCCTGTGTGAGAGGCTGCCGTGGTAACCGGCCTCATTTTACCCTGGACCGACTAAGGTCTAGGCTGGTGGATGGCCTGGGTGGACCCAGGTTATGGACGTGAGCCATTTCTCATGCTTCATAGTCCTCTTGTGTTGGCACTTCTCCTGTGGCATGGACCAGCCTCTGACTCGTCTTCCCAGCTTCCCTTGCTGCTGGGGCTTTGGACATAGGTGGGGAAAGAAGCAACTTGAGGAAATGGTTTGGGGGATTCCATTCACTAGGAACAGGTGCCAAAGGCCTCTGTGTCTGAATGGTGGCTGGGAACATGCTGTCAAGCACCTAGGGAAAGCTGAATGGTGGCATAACTGGTGGGTGGCAGCCAGCAGCAATGGGATAGTTACAGCAGTGCAGCCCTGCAGGGCGACTGGCTATGTTCCTAGTCTGTGCCCCATGCCACCTACTGACCCTGCCTGGGCTTTCTGGGAACCTCTGATGTTCTTTACTAAATATGTTTCTGCTTAAATTAGTCAGACTGGATTTTGTTGTTAGCACTCTTAAGCCTGCTGACCTCATCACTCACAAGACTTGAGTGCTTCAGGCTCTCACCTGTTTCCAAAGGGGCACAAGCTCCTCTCCCTGTTCAGACTGAATTGGTTAGGGAGCTTGAGAGAACCCCATGACACACTGCCTAAAGACACAGGCTCTGGGTGACCTGGGGTGAATGAGTCTGCCCTTCTGAGCCTCCCTTCTCTGTACCTCAGAGATGCTAGGATGGCACCCTCACAGAGAGCTTTTGAAAGGATAACATGAGATGACCCTCGGGGAGCGTTCTCCTGTCTGGTACGATACGACTAGTAAATTCTCACGTAGATAGGCAGTTTTGATTCTGCTTCCTCCTCCCTACCCTCTCTCTAGGCCTCCTGAAAGCCTACCTAGCACAGGTACACTGAGGCTCCCTTACCCCCAGCCTGTGAGATCAGAGGACAGAGCCTGACATTATGGGCTGTAACTGACCAGCTTTTCCTCAGGCTTGAGCAGGAGAGCTTCAGTTCCCCACCCCCATCCCAGTGGACACATCACTACCATGCAATCAGTTCCAAAGTTCACCCCTGGGAGGTTCCCTACTGCAGTGCCCTTTGAATCCCCAGAAGTGAGTGTCACTGCTAATCTCTGGGATGCTTTGTGACTTCTCTCAGCAGGGCTTTGCATCACCCATGGGCTGGATTTCTGGCCTTCTTATGCTGCCTTGGCCATGAAGTCACATAGAAAAGCCCTGAATCAGTGTGACCTCAAAAAGAGCCATTCCCACAGGCCCAAGCCTTCCTTTGAGCCATATTCCCTGTGGCTCTCCTTGTAGTACTAGGACCAGAGCTCAGTTGGAGGGAGACTGGGAGATTTCCAGGAGAAACTCCTGGGCTTGGGCTACACACTTACGACCTCTCCACTATACCCGCAGGAAAGCATGGTCATTCTCATGTCAAGGGGAGACAGCAGCTGAAACACTTGCTCAATGCCTAAAATGATTTTGACCAATCAAAAGAGAAGACACTGACCCACAGACTTAAGTCCTCTGGGAAACCAGAGCTAACCAGATTTCAGAGTCTTCTGTAAGGCAGGCTGGAGCTCTCCCTCACACAGGGATGTGGAATCCTAGTTGGCATGTCCCATATTACAGTTACAGTTGTCACGACACACCAAGATGCTTGGGGTAGCCCGGGATCTCAAGAGCATATCCCATATGCAGCTCCAGTGAGAGGTGTGGCATCCATGCCACATGTCCGTCTTAATTAAAGCCAGATTGGGGAGGGAATCAAGGCCTGGGGTTTGGCGACTTGAATGTGCAGACATCAGGTTACCACTTTTCTGACAAAGTGCGAGGTTCTTGGTCCTAAACTAATTAAGGATTTGAGGAATCAGCGAGCGCTCACTGAACGAGGCCTTGCTAATGCAGACAGACAGGCTGGAGAAGTCTCAAAGGCTCCTCCACTCTCCCTTCACTGCTCGAAGTAGAGCATCCTTGGCTGACTGTAGAGAGTATTGTAACCTGCAAGCTGCTTGGCTGGTTCCACATGGAATGTGGTGATGATGCCTGCATCCAGGGCCCCTGTTTTAAGTCACTGCAGCTTTGGCGGGCCCTCATTGGATAGCTTCATGTAGATCAACAAAATAAAGGACTCTTCTAGATCCTTGGAGGTCAGTTAGGTCTGCTGTGTGTGTGTGAAAATATACTGATGATATTCATAGACCAGGCTGGCTCCAGCCATGGACGTTCTGTGAACTTCAGATAGAAGTTAGGCACCAGCTGAGCCCTAATCAGCATACCTTGGCAAGCCACAGGGCATCTGGTTCCTAATGGAGCTGGCACCAATGATGCCCATAGCAGACGTCATTAATCAATCAGTGGGCCTCAGAGCCCTTAGCAAGACAGTTTTCCAGGGAGCCAGCACCAATCAATGCAAGTTTGTATTTTCATTGCTTCTTGTTTATGAAATTTTCACTGTATTTAGTGGTTCTTAAGAAATGAGTTACTCACAGGCAAGCACTTTTCCTACCTTCTTTTCTCCCTCACATTTCCACCCCCATGAGCTGCAGCCGCATTAACGGCACTGTGACCACCATAAAAGGTCCTGTATTTCACACACATGGGGAAAGATATGACCCGGTCCTAAGAGGGAGCAAGGCTCAATGAGGCAGCCAAATAGGGCAGCCAAGGACCAACGGACCACACAAATAAGTACTCACCAAGCAGCCCTGGGTTGGGAAACCTCCAGGAATCGTTGTAGGAGGAATACTGAGGGTGGCTGTAGGGACTCCCGGAAAATTCACTCCCTGCGGGAGGTGGGCAGGGGGAGAGAGAGAGAGAGAGAGAGAGAGAGAGAGAGAGAGAGGGCAAACGTTAAATCAGGTGCAGAAAAGGCTGTGGGTTCGAGTCAGCCTACATACTGAATATTGCTGGCGCTTAACTCTCCCATGGTGACCAAGCACAGCATATCGGGGCTATGCTCCCGCACAGTGAGCTGTCTATTTCACCCCAAAGCACTTTGTATCAATTGGATTGGAAGCCACAGAGCCAGCATGTGCAGGGTGGGGTCTCACTTGGTACTCCTGCCTGAGTCCAGCCCTAGCCTGCTGCGTCGTTGGCACTGGCTGAGGCTCCTAAGGGACTCTGGTGGGTTGGTTCCATTTCCCATGCCCTCAGCTCTAGTGTGGACCCTCAGCACTATGAATTCAGGGGGACTGTGCCAGGGGCAGCCAGCTGGGCAAGGACAGACATGAGACACAAGGCTACCCCATGTGTCTGGAGAACGCAGACAGCACCCTGCTGACATGAAGGGACAGGCTAAATGCTGATGAAACAAAAAAGGGGGGTCTTCTAGGCAGTGGAGAGAAGGCAGCTGTTGATGGTGGTGGATGCACTCAGGCAGGCCCTGGGAGGTGAGCGTGGGAGAAGGGAGGGTAGGCTGGGCCCAGAGGACAGGTCACTCACACCCACAGCCTGAAGAGCTGGCCACTCACCCCCGGCTGTTCCTGGGGTTCCCAGGGGATTCTCTTCTGCCCTTCTGCCGTCTAGGCCAGCTTCACACTCTGTCCCCTTATGCTTGTACTAGTAGACTCTGCCCATTTCTTTCCCCATCCTCCCCAGAGCTGGGGCCCCAGAGGGCAGGCTGGGTTCTCCACCCTCCACACTGAGTGTGCGAGAGCCTGCTATGCCTAGCAGAGGCGTTGCAGCAGGGCATGCACGGAAAGCCAGTGGAACATTGAACGGTTTTCTTAAGCCCCCAGGTAAGGCCCTGCCCTGTTGGAGATGACAGGAGTTACACGGTCCTGGGAGACTACCTGCGGCCAAGCATGACTCCATGATCCCCCTAAAGGGAACGTACAAAGGCCAAAGGGCAAAAGGCTTTGGAAGAAACCAGGAAGAAACCAGTCTTCCTCCCACCTCTTAGGTAAGCACAGGCAGAACATTTGAGCGCGCGCGCGCGCGCGCGCACACACACACACACACACACACACACACACACACACACACACATACACTCCTGCTCAGGCCTCTCTGGGGGCCACTCCCAGCCTGACAGGCTGAGCCTTCCAATTCTCTGTTTTTTATGCCTCAGTGGTCAGGGTGTCAGGTTCCGGCATACAGAGGGAGAGCGTGGTGACAGTGCTGGCTGCATAGCCTGGGCATATCCATCAGCGCTACAGTGCCTCCCCCCTCCTGCGCTCTTCCTCCTCCCCCCACCGCACTCTTCCTCCTCCTCCTCTTTGGGAAGCAGGTTAGGGGGAGGTGGAGATACAGCAGTCTGGAGTAGGGCGACAGCATTCTTGCAAGGCTCTTGGAGGCACATCCGTGCCTGGCCTATCCCTTATTAGCACCATTGTTCCTACTGCCAGGCCATCTCTTCCAGGAAGCCTCTCTGAGTTCCTCTGGGTTCTGGGCCAGCCTTAGGGCCACTCGGCTGGAGTGAACTGGCACGGACCCATGGAGGCCTGCGAAGGCTCATAAGCAGCTTGCAAACCCTCTAGGTTCCAGAGACTGGATGGCGCCAAAGTGAGCACCGCCAAGGTCTCATTGGCCTTGCCTGGGGTGGAGTGCCCACACAGGGGAGCATCTGGCCCTGCAGGTCTGTGCCCTGGTCGCTCCTAAACATATACCTGGTTTCCTGCAGACAATGGTGTCCAATAGGTCATTGGTATTCCCATGTCACAGAGTCTCCTACCCCCTTCCTGGGCTCCGGCCAAGAGAGGCCCTCTCTGGGATGCTTCCCCTGACTAGCTCATCCTTCTGTCCTGCCATGGTTTGTTCCACAGAGCTTATCACTTTCCAACCTGTCTTGTTCATCATGCTCATCTTGTTAATTATCTGTCTCTTCCACTAGGCTGAAAACTCCTTGGGGGACAGAGTTTTGCCTGTTTATGTCTGGATCCCAAGCTTCAGCACCAGGCTTGGCATCCATCTAGCGTGCATGGATGACTAATTGTGAGTGAGTGAAGAGAGAGATAAATGAATGAGTGAATGAATGAATGAATGAATGAATGAACGAACGAACGGAACTCCTAGGTCAGCCAGGGCCACGTTACTAAGTGGACTGAGTGGACCTCTAACTTGGATAAAGGCTACCACTACTTCCGTTATCCGCTCCTATGGCCAGGGATATGCTGTGGCATCTACTGTGGCTGAGATTTAAAGCAACGTCTGATTCGCTGTCCACCACAACATCCTGTGCCCAGGAGGAAACAAACCTATCAGGAACCCCACCTGATGCTCTCAGAGTCATGGTGAGGGGGGCTCCCGAGTCCTTGTCCGGTGGTGTGCCCTGTTAGAGCAGTACACCCTTGGTAGGGGGACCTTGGTCATCTCAGGGACATAGGCTGACCCAGGGGCTGCCCAGCCACCTGCTGGGGACTCCGCAATGGTGCCTGATTATCTGAAGTGCTATATAGTAAGCCAGTCATGGACAGAGTACAGAAGCCAGGATCTCACTGCCAGTGGGGCTATCCACAGACCTGGTCCACACAGTACCAAAGCTGGTTAGGGAACACCAGACTGACCAGGCATATGCCACAGTCTTTGATCAATTTGGCTCAGGGGCAAGGATGTGGAGCCATGCTTCATGGAACTCCCAAAGGTTTCAACTCCTCTGTGCCTCAGTTTCCTTCTCTGTAAAGTTGGGGCCATCGCAAAGCTCACGCGGTGCTGTAGAGGGTTCAGAGAAGGGGCAATACATCTGCTATGGTGAATGTTTCCCCATCAGTCACCAAGACTTCCTCGGCATCCAGAGTCAAACGAAACCTCCCAGCGACACCGTGACGCTCACAAGATTAATGAAATGGCATTTCAGTTGTGAAACGTTCTCTCAGGCCAGAACACAGCTCCAAGGCCAGGTTCCTGTCCCCCGGCCCTGGACTTGCTTGTCTTTAAAACATCTGCCTGTTTCTCATCTGTCAAAGGACAGAGCAGTAGCCTAGTGGTTCTCAGCCTTCCTAATGCTGTGTCTCTTTAAAACAGTTCCTCGTATAGTGGTGACCCCCAACCACAGAATCACTTTGTTGCTACGTCATAACTGTAATGTTGAACCCTAATGTAAACATCTGATATGTGATGCTGTGGGGTCTCGACCACTGCTATAGCTCCTCACTCCTCAGCTGTGACTAATGCCTTTCCTCTGGGGGAGGCCTGAGGCTCCCACCTCCTCAACACCACTCTCTCACACTGAGGGGCACCTTGTTTTTTGCAGGAACCTCACAAAAGCAGCTTGGAAAGGCAAGGTATGTTTAACCTTCTAGGTCCACTGAGCCCAGCACCAGAGGGAGGCGGGGGGGGGGCAGGGAGGCCCTGGGTCAAGCTGAAAGCTGGAGATGGGGCTTGAGGTCAGTCAGCGTGATGGTGACTTGTGATGGTGAGACCTCTGAGAAGCTCCGCCAGAGGCAGCTGCAGAGCAGGGTACATAAGGGTTGGGAGGGGAGGGTTTTAGCTGGCACTAGGATCCATTTGAGGCTGCAGGGGGAGGGAAGGGGTGAGGTCAAGGGAGAGCTTCCAGTTGGCTGCTGCCGTGGCAGAAGCAACTGTTCATCTACATGTATAAAATCTTCCTCGAGAGCAGGCTCTCAGGAGTAGGAAATCAAAGCGCCTGGTTCTAGCTTTTGTTGGGGTTTCCAGAGGTGAGGCCAACAGGCCCAAGGTCAAAGGGCACACAACAAAACACCTTCCCTTGTGAGTTTGCCCAGTGAAAAAGACCCCACCCTGGCCTCTTTCTACTGATTCATACTCTGGGCACATCTCAAAACTGTGAACCCCTTAAATCAGAGCTTCTATTTCTTATTAACAAGAAGGGTCTGTAAGGCCCAAGTTGGGGTTAGCTGTGTCCAGATAGCTGTCATTCAGTAGGCAGTGGGACCCCCGTCCAAGAGGCACAGAGCATACTGGCTTTCCCTCAAGGTAGGTATGGGTGCTGCCCAGAGTTGGACACATGGAAACACCTAAGAACTCTCCAACAGCAAACCAGTGCCATGGTCTTCTCCATTCTGGCCAGTGGAGTGGTCCCATGAAGGGCAAGTGTGTGGACAAAGGCCTGCAGTGAGCATGCAAGCCAGCTTGTATGGTGCCATGTGAGTTCAAGTGAGGGCTCAGGCCGCAGCACCCAAGGCTGACTGAGAGCTTACACTTCTAATTTTTAATGGCTGTGTGGCCTTGGGCAAGTGACTGAACCTCTCTGAGCATGCTCCTCATCTTCAATACGGACTAAAGAAATCACTGTTTACCATTTGAATGTCCTCCCACAAAAAGTCAAATTGATGTTCATTTCCATTAAGAAGCGCTCAGAGGGTGGAAGTAGCCAGGCAGTGGTGACACACGTCTTTAATCCCAGCACTTGGGAGGCAGAGGCAGGCGGATCTCTGTGATTTCAAGGCCAGCCTGGTCTACACAGAGTTGTAGGATAGTCAGGGCTACACTGAGAAACCCTGTCTCAAAAACAAAACAAAACAAAACAAGAAGAAACAGTGGAAGCTTGAACAGACTATTATCTTTGTAGGCAGGGCTTTGGGGGAAGTGACTAAAGATACCCCACCATGGGGGAGGGGCACTAACACCATGGGAACTGTGGCTTTACAAGCAGAGAGCTGAACTGTGTTCTGTGGTTATGTGAGGTCCTGAATCCGTCTGGACTCAGCAGGGTCCCCCCTAGCAAGAAGAGCTTCAGCAGATAGAGCTGCCCAGCTGAACTTCACAGTTCTCAGAGCTGTGAGTGAGTCAGCCCTCACTTTCTATAAACTGTGGTCTGTGGCATTCGGTTACAGCAGCAGGAAATGGACCAAGGCAAGTGTCTACATCACGGGACCAGAGAAGCAGTGAGACAGTGTGCCTGGAGGGACAAAGCTACCTTCTGCCAACATGGAGGAAACTGGAGAAGGTGGGGAGGGAGGGGATGAAAAAGAGCACCCTCAGCAAATAGGGACCAGACTCAGAGGATGTCACAGATTTTGCTGAGTTCTTAGGTGCTCAAAGGAAAGATGGGTTTAGGGGTGAAATGAGGGGCTGTGCATAAGAAAGTGGAAGGACCTGAATGCAGGGACTCGAAGATGCATGCACCCACATAGACATGCGTGTGTGGGTATAGTGTGTGTGTGTGTACACTTGAGGAGTGGTAATCCTACTTCAGTTTTAAAGTGTCAGCTTAAGGTGACTGAAGCTCACTCCTTATCCATCACCCATGCATTCATAAAGCTTGCCATTCAGTGCTGTGGTTTCCATATGAATGCCCCCTCCAAAAATCATGGAGAAATTTGAATGTCACATGACTATGTTAAGGGTGGCCTATGTCCTGTGACTATTTTCAAGTGCTGAGGTCATTAATAGGGACTTAGGTTCTCAGGAAAGTAGGCTAAAGAAAGTAAATCCAAACTCTCTTGTTTGTCTCTCACACGTGCTTGTACCCATGAATTTTTCTCCACATTATTCTCTCCTGGCTCGATGCCACTGCTATGCCCTTACACTTTCCTTCCTCCTCCAGAACAGTGAGCCAAGACAAACCTCTCTTCCTTATAAATTTCCCAGCCTCAGCTACTATAGCAACAGAAAACATACTAAGACAACATTCCAAGACTGGAGATGGTGTTTTCCCCAGACACAGAAGCCAGAGAGGATGACTGGGTGCCATGTCTGTGTGGCCACTGGAGTTATGATGAAGATATGTGGTCAAAGGACAATGTACGCCATAGAGTCACAGGCCAGTGCGGGCAAGAAGCCTGGAGACATCGCAAACCTGTGAAGAAGGGTGCCACAGTTCTCTACAAGGTGGCAGACACGGGTCTGGTTCCGTGTTGCTGTAAGTTGTGCTGCTAAGGGAGAACAGCCAGAAAGCAGTGGTTTGCCCCACGGAGACACCACATGAGCAAAGGCTGGGAGGGTCGGCCAGGAGTGACCCAGGATGGGTCCAACAGGAGAGAGAGCAGAGGATTTGAATACCTCCTGACAGCCTCAGGCCTTGTCCTGGGGATGCTCCAGCATCCTCTTGTCTAGAGCTGCCTACCATGGAGAAGAAGGTAGAAAAATGACCTGTCAGGGGCTGGAAGGAGAGCTCAGCTGTTGAGTGCTTGCTCTTCCAGAGGACCAGAGTTCAGTTCCCAGCACCTACATCGGGCAGTTCACAGTGCCCTCTTCTATCCTCCGAGGGCACCCACACATGGGCAGCATACACATATACAGACACACTGACATATCCATAAATTTAAAATTATTTTATTTTATTTTTTAAATTTAATTTTTTTGGTTTTTTGAGACAGGGTCTCTCTGTGTAACAGTCCTGGAACTTACTATGTAGACCAGGCTAGCCTCGAACTCACAGTGATCTGCCTGCCTCTGCCTCCTGAGCGGTGTTGGGATTAAAGGTGTGTGCCACCACTGCCCAATTTCTTTTCCTTTAAAAAAGATTTTGACGGGGCTGGAGAGGTGGCTCAGAGGTTAAGAGCACTGGCTGTTCCTTCAGAGGTCCTGAATTCAATTCCCAGCAACTACACGGTGGCTCACAACCATCTATAAAGAGATCTGGTGCCCTCTTCTGGCATTCAGGAGTACGAGCAGGCAGAACACTGTGTACGTAATAAATCTTAAAAAAAAAAAAAAAAAAAAAAAAAAAAGATTTTGAGCTGGGTGTTTAAAAGAAAAGAAAACTGTGCCATGGCGGCACATGTTTTTAATCCCAGCACTCAGGAGGCAGAGGCAGGCAGATCTCTATGAATTTGAGGCCAGCCTGGTCTACAAAGTGAGTTCCAGAGAAACCCTGTCTCAAAACAAACAAACAAAAACAAAACAAAAGAACAAACCCAAACCAAACCAAATAAAAACCAAACAAAACTCTGTCTCCCAAGCTGAAAATGTGCCTGTGCCTTCACTTGGCCCAGGCTGCGGATCACCGTGTGTCACTATAGCAGCCTGTGCGGCTGTGTGCATACAGGTTTACTCCCTCAGCTCAGTTTCTTCCTCTCCAAATAGGAGGGAAGGGAAGCCTCAACTTCTGAGCTTGTGGAGAAGTCAAGTGGCATCACGGTTATACATAATCTTTGCGGACCTGAGTTGGGGATGGGGTGGGGCTGGATTTCACAACAGAGAAAACTCTAGGCAGGGGAGAGGGGCCACAGCAGTTCGTAGAGTTTCAGAGGACAGAGCTCTGGCCACCCCCTTTTCTATCACCAGCTACCTTAGGCTTGTCTGTCCCATATCTCTCCGTCCCTCCAGCCTGCCATTATCTGATCATTTTTGCATTTTTACATAAGTTGCCAACATCAGTACATTTTCTTGTAAGTACTCTGGCACAACATATCATGAAATAAGGCTCATAACTGATTTCATGAACACATTTTTCTATTTGATACTACGTTTACATGAAATGAAACCAACAAATCTAAGTGTAGAAATGCTTTCATTTGACAAATGCATGGGTCATGCTGCCCGAACCCATGTCTGGCCAGTGCTGGAACGTCGGCGCCACCCTACAGAGGATGCAGAGAATCCAGCTGTGTGCACAGACCATCACACGCTCCCACGGGCACTGACCCTTGCTCTGATCACTGAAGGAGGCTCCCGCGGGCCACCAGCAGCCCCTACGAGGTTGGCCTGTCAGCCCAGCACCTCTGGAGGCTGAGACAGAAGATCATGGCAAATCCAGGATCTGCATCTTGGGGAGAGCTCAAGGCCAGTCTGGGCAACTTTGAGTAGGCCTCAGAACAGAAGGTTAGAGGGCTGGGGCGGAAGGGTTAGTGTTTGCCTGGCGCCTGCAATGCCGAAATTCAATTCCAGTGCCGCCACACAAGCAAGCAAGCAATGGCAGTGGTACCATCAACCACAACCCCCCCCCCAAACCAAACAACAAACAAAGACAACGAAAACGAAACATTTAGATAGATGTGCAGTTCTCCCAAACATCACAGCCTTCCAAATACAGATGAATCAAATATAGGAAACACAGCAACAAAACACAAAGTGAAACCCTCACTCCAGTTAAGTTTGGAGGTGGACTGTGATAAAACGTTCCTGATGCAGCTCTCTGGGAAACCTGGTGGCTCCAGCATCAGAGGTGTCTTCATTTTCTCCTTTGCTCAGAATCCATGAGATGGCAAGAAAGTCAAAGTTCCCTCAATTCTTGGGATGACAGGCAAGCAGGCTCCGCATAGCTCTTAATTAACCCAAACCGACACCTGCCAGATGACAGGGATTTGCCAGCTCGCCGGGCCGCCCTGTCTGCAGATGGCGGGCTCCTACCTCGCCCGAGACCTTGGCCGGCTGCAATTAACATACGGAAAGTCTTTCAAAGTGACTTCACAGTCAACTTCTGTTTCTGAAGGAGTCAAACTGGGCTGGGAGAGGAAAGTCTTTTCGGAGGAGGAGGAAGAGAAGGAAGAGGAGAAGTGATCAGGAAGGGGCTAGGGTTTCCTTGACTGCTCCCCGTGGCCTTGTAGCCAGGTGGTGGATCAGGGATCAGCAGGTACTTGGGCTGTTGCTGTGTGGACTTGTCTGTGACCACAGTGACCAAAACGAGGACATGACACAGACACAGCCGGCATATGTGTTATTATGCTATTATTATGTTATTTCTCTATACTACACAGACATGATACGAACATATATGCACACACCTATGTGAATATACAGCAATATGAACAATGTATACATAGAAGCCTGTCTGCATATGTGTGTATTTGACAGGGTTCTGCCAAAGTCTCTCTGAGTGACCAAATAGACAAATTATTATTATTATTATTATTATTATTATTATTATTATTATTACAAGCCTCAGTTTTCTCATCTGTGAAGGTGTCAAATGACCTCCAGGAGGCTTCTCTTTCCCATCTTCCTTGCATTCATCCTGGCCTTACACAGGCCAAGGGATGTTTGCCCTCCCTCTCCACAGCAAGACCTTCCTGAGCTCCCAACAGGGAGGCCAAAACCCGAGCTCAGGGAAGGTCAGCCTGTCAACCCAGACAGCCTGCATTGGTGTGCATCGATCCACTGCTGGGAAAAACCTCTTCCCCTACCGGCTCAGCCTTCCCTTCAGAAATGCCGAGGGAAGAGAAAAACCAAGAGAGAGAGACTGGGTGTGAGGAGAGGATGCACAATGCAACTTTTCTCTGCTGCTGGCGGCCCATAGCAGAGCTGGAGGGCCGCAGAGACCCGGGGGCGGGCAAGGGCTGGTCTGGGCACTGATTTCTGCTTCTGGCTAGCCAAAGGCAGTCATGTGACCTTCCTGATCCTGTTTTGTGCTCTGCTTCCTGTGTCTACACTGAAATCCTGCCGATTTTTCAGGGACTTGTTGCAGCATTCTGGTACCCTCATCCTAGGCCACAGCACACCCAGGGATGGTCCATCAGAAGAAAGAATGCAGCCTTGAGCTGCACAGTCCTTGCGCTGGCACAGACCGAGGGATAACTATTAAAGGCATTAGCCATAGACAAAGCAACGCAGGTCTGTTGTCTTGTCCCCCAAGGCTTGTTTTCCGTCTTTCTTTGACTGCTTGTCCGAGTAGGCATTTCCATCTGAGACCATTGGCTGTGCTGCTGTGGTGCATTTTGAACAGTTCTGGCCCAGTGTTAGTCTACCTCCTTGTTGTAGTCTCATTTCAAAATTCTGATCCTCCAACTTAAGCAAACAATGGGCAAGAGAATGGCTTCTCTCTCCTCCCCCTGGGGGCAGCCAGCACCTGATGTCTACGGGTTGAAATGCAGGGCAAGGGAGCCTGGAGCCCCTGCCTCAGCAGGATGTGCCCTCGGGCTCCCCACTTCCGTGGGCAAACTGCTCAAGGCCCGTCAGGGTCTGCTTTACAACACTCCGGGGACCCTTGCCCCGTGCCATGTTCCAACTTCCTGCTACTGCCATTTCCCATGCGTCTCCATCTGAACGTGCCGCTTTTTCTCAGCCCAAGCTCTGCCTTCCTCTTCCTCTTTATCCCCAACTCACCAAGGCCCAGCTAAAATGCCATCTCCTCCAGGAAGCCCTTCTGAACACTCCTCCCTATTGAGAGAGTCGTGTCTGTGTCTCCTGAGTCCTCTGCCCTGGGTCCAGCACTGTACTTTCTGGCAAGCCTCGGGGCCACAGTAAATTGTTCTCGTCTACTCGTCATGGAGTCGGTGGCTCCTTGAGGCTGACTCTAGCAACCAACAGACCCCTATAGCCCTAACACAGGATCCTGCCCATATCATTAGCACTGACTGGCACTAACTGTGCTCCACTCCTGTTCCCTGGGAGCCCACTCCCGTTCCCCGGCTCACTCCTTCCAGGCCCCAGCTTCCACAGCTTAGACACCGGGGTGTGATTTCTCAGTCACTATAATGAAGACATGAGAGGAAACAGATTTATTTTGATCCACAGTTTTGCAAACTATAGTGATTACCAAGAAAACCCACACACGTCGGCGTGAAGGTCTCACAAGGTCCACGCTGGACTCCTTTGCGCTCACAGTGAGAATGCACTCAGGGCAGATTAAGAGTCGGAAAGAATGATCTTCTGACCCCTAAACTCCCAAGACTCCTCTTGAACTTCAGACATGATCTTAGGGAGACTCACCTTCCGTCTCTGATTTGGGGGCTACATCTCTACTGTTAGGTCTAAAGGCTAGTGCTGGATTTTCACCTCCACAAATCCACTCCATTCAAAAAAAAAAAATCCACTCCATTCAGCATTCTCAGGAGTGGCCTCTCTCCCAGAGGTCAATATCCTCTGTAGAAGAAGCCTGGGTACCAGGCCTGTAAAAGCGTCGTTGTGAAAGGCACGTGGATGTCAGCAGTGAGAAGAAGACTCGGAAGCAGCATGGAAGCCGAAAACCATTGTGACTAAGAGAGCCAGGAAGTGGCCATTTTCCGGGTCTCAGAGAACACTAGCACTAACTTACTTCATCCTTTACTGGCTTCCAAAAGCCACCCCTGTCCCCCTGCCAGCCCAGGCGATATTCCGAAGCAGCAAAGAGCATGGAGGGCGAGCCCCATCTCTTCCAGTCAAGAGGCCAGTTCATCAGGACGTTGGATGCCTCCCCTGACGTGTACGCAGGGCGGTATTCATCCTGAGTGGCTGTGGGCCTTTCAGGGGCGGCCTAGGGGGAGGTCGCTAACGTTCTGAGGGCGGGTGGCTGGCCCCTTCCTCTCCGCTACCTTACTCATGAGGTGACTATTGCGACGCATGTGCTAGCCCTGCCACAGGCCCAGACAAGAGAGACTGTCTGAGCTTGAACCCGAATCTCCGTAACTACTGACCTCCAATAAGCTCCCTTCTTCCAGGTGAGTAGGCTGTCTCAAACGTTTGTTTTTCTTCTGTAGGGAATCCAGGGTTGTGCAAACACGTGGCGAACATTAGGCTGCACCTTTGCTCTTCCCTCGCTACCACATCACAGCAGCTGCTGGCGTTGGGCCCTGGCTGACAAACCTGGGAACAGGGGCAGCTCCAGGCTGCAGTGTGCCTTTAGAACTAACGCTGGGAAGCTGTGTCCAGTTTTCTCCACAGTCTCAGAGCACAGTGGCTGCTGCCCCTCTGTTGGGAGGCTGCCATCGGATGTGGTCAAAGCCCACTGGCATGTACCCACACGACCTTGGACAAGTCAATGTAACTTTGAAGCCGAGGGGCTCAGGTAGAGTGTTGCTATTTCAGCACTCAGGGCCAAACAATGTCGACACACTTGAAGGTCCTTTGTGAATCAAAAAGTGTGACAAAAATGCAAGGCGCTATTTGATATTAATCTCAATGCTTTGCATGATTGATTGAAAAATGAACACGTTGAGGATTTTTATTCTTTGTGTTAAAATTTGTATTTCAGATGGCTAACACAAAGGCTCCCAACTTTGTGTCAAGGTATGGAAAATGAGTGTCTGTGGAGCCACAAATCAAGCATCCGTACCAACCCTCTCTGAGTCTGTGGCTCCTGAGAGCCAGAGGTCAGAGAGGGCTGGAGTAAAACAGTGTGTTCTGGGTGTGGCAGGACCGCTGCACCCACACACTCACAGCATCCGTGGTTGCCTGCACGAGACCACACAAGATCAAGCCAGTCGGCGTTCTAGCATGGAGCGGGGAGAGGTCCCACCCAAGCAAGAAGCTGGAGACAGCTGATGGCTTCTGGGCAAAGGAGAGACAGTTTTCTTTAAGGGTGTGGCCCCTGGTGGCTAGATGGCCCCACACTGATATATACACAAATTGGAATTAGTGGGTTTATTAAAAACAAAAAGAAGAAGACATGAAGGGTGGATCTGGGAGGAGCTAGGAGGGAGGTGGGGGTAAATATGATGAAAATACTTTGCATGTAAGAATGAAATTTTCAAAGAACTAAGGAAATAGAACACTATATACTTCAGGTGTTCTTCTCATGTTTCAACAAAATGTCTAAAATTCTTGACTGTAAGGAGAGCCTCCAACTAGGAACCAGGGCTCCTGATCACGTGTCTCTTCCAGCTTGTCCTTTTCCGATTATTTTAGCCTTGGTTTCCCACAGTGGGCAACAGTAAGATAGCAGCAAGATGGAGGTGGGGTCTGGGCTCTCTGCCCCCGGAGACAGTCCCTGGGCTCTGCTTAATGACGACACCAATTCCTGCCCCTTCAATGTCTTCACTTTTTTTCTTTTTTATTTCTTTGTGGTTTTGAAAACAGACAATTTCCTCCAGGCTAACTGTAAAGACCTTGTCCCTGGTCCCTATCACCAGCTCCCAGTCTCAAAAAAAATTGTCCCAGGCTATTCCAAGTTAGAGACCCTCTAATGTGCCAGGGCATTCCCAGGGCCTGCAGGGACTCCATTCAGCATGGCGCTAGCCCAGTTCCAGCCCAGAGCAAACGTTCCTTCCCGTGGCCTTGACCTGGCCTGCCTCTCTGCTGGTGAGGGTGGCTTTCCCCGAGGCATCCTAGGCTGACTAATGAGATGGAGGTGAAGGTGTCGTACCTTGCTGGGAAGTCACAGTGCTAGTCAGGACCTGCACTGCCTGCCATCAAATTTTAATGCTGCTGCTGACATATTTATGGAATGCCTCCCCAAGTGTTTGCCAGGAGACTAGACAAGATTTACCTCTGCAATTACTACTGCGATGTGTGGCTTCTGCGTGGGCTGGGAACTCCGAAGCCCAGAGCCCCACCGCACCACGAGGAACACACTCAATTTTGCACACCTTTCCTGCCCCCAGCATGCAGGGGTAGGACTGGGAGGTAGAGATGAATCAGATATGGTTCCTGCCCATGGAAAGCCCACAGTCTGCAGGAGGGGGCTGTATACACATAAATCATCTTCCTCGGATGTAGCTGAGGACCATCGGGCTGAGAGAGGTACTAGAGACAAGCAGAGGGTGGAGGCTGGGGGTGGTGAGGGAAGGCTTATTTTTTTCTCTCAGAGTCAGGAAATCTCAGCCTTCAGAGCCCTTCAGCTGCTGTGGCTCTCTTCGTGTGAGAAGGGGATCACCAGGGCTCCTCCTCTATCCCATGCTGGCCTCGCTGAGCCACGCCCCCTCTTTTACATCGCTGCATGGCTGCACAGTCTTTTGGGATCTCCTTTATCAAAGGAGGGAGTGGCGCCCCCACTTCCTGCTGCTCACCCTTCCTCACCGTGTCAACAGTTCCGTTCTCAGAATGTGATGTCAGGATCCCCTTGCAGAGCTGTCCCAGGGCAAGAGACAGGATGAGGGTGGGGGCGCTGAGGGGCTGGGGGTGCAGCTGAAGCCTGGCTGCTTGACACAGGCTGCATAGTCATCCACCGAGCTCTTAAACTTCAGTACACACCAGAGACTGAGTTATTTGAGGCCTTTAATCTCAGCACCCAGGAGGCAGAGGCAGGTGGATCTCTGTGAGTTCCAGACCAGCCAGAGCTACATAGTAAAACACTGTCTCAAAACAACAACCACCAAACAAAGTAAGACAACAACCTAACAGTCTAGCTTTTTGAACCTGAGTGGAGCCAGCTGTCAGGACATACAGTCTGAGAACTAGTCTTCGAGGATTGGTCCTCAGAGGGGCGGGCTGGCCTCCAGCAGGGAGTTGTTGGAGACATACATTCCCATATTAGCAAGCTGCACAGCTGGCCACCTTCTGCCCAGGAGATGTCGCCTTGACCATGTGCAATGGAATTGGAGGTACGCAGTCAATGGTGCAGAGTTTCCCAGCATCCTATGATGCCTGAGTGCCCTTGGCTCCTCAGAGACCAATTGCTAAGAGGCCCTGCTAAGAATGGCTTGCTGTGTAGGAGGCCTCTAGTTATACTTTGGGGCTACCATCCTCCAGAGTGTGAAGGCAGCTAAATTTGCACTACCCCCTGGCTAGACCATATGTCTAGCCTGTCTCCACCCCAGAACTCATTAAAGCAAAGCCTTCCCCAGCCTGGGTTTCAGTGTCTCCAGGAACACAATGAAAAGGTCCACCTTGAAGCTGGCTGTCCTGATGGAACCCTTTCTTCTTTTGAAAACATCGATGTATGTGTGTGATACGATGTATGTGTGTATGGACGTACTTCTGCACTTGTTGAGTCGGTTTTCTCCTTCCACACATGGGTTCCAGGGATTGAACGCAAGTCATCCATCTTGGCAGCAGGGCCTTGAGCCTCTAAGCCATTTTGTCTGCTTGAGACCTAGTCTTTCTTAAATGCTACCGACAATTACCTATGTGTCCTTTTTGACCACCCTACAAAGGTGTCTGAGGCAGCTTTGTGGGTAGAAGTCCAAGGGGAAAAAAGGGAGAAGAGAGCTATTTCATGACCAAGGGGAGAACAGTAAAGATGCTTCTGGCGGGGGGGGGGGGGGGGGGGAAGGGGGGGAGGGAGCCCCCCGGGGGGGGGGGGGGGGGGGGGGGGGGGGGGAGCAAAGCAGGCAGAGAAGCCCCTCAGGTGTGCTGGGGAGACCTGACAGGTGCCCACCTTGAGGCTAGATATTAGACAAGGTCAGCATTTCGCCCCTTTGCTCATGATCCAGGCACAAGGATGGTGCCCCAAGCTAGGCACAGAGCCACAGACCTGAGCAGATCACAGGGCAGGCCTGGCCCTTTCTGAGCGTACACTCTGGGGAAGCAATCACACAGTAAACCAGAGTGTGAAAATAGAGCACACAGTGTGCTAGGCAGTGCTGTGCAAGGAGGAGACACAAGTAGGAATAGAATAGAAAGTGCGGAGGAGGAAATAAGATTTTTGACAGTCGCTAAGGATGGCTTCCCTTTGACTAAAAAGGAAGTAAGAGCTTGCCAACTGAATATGGTGGGAAGAGCAGAGGAAATAGGATGTGCAAAGGCCCTGAGGTGGGAGTGTGGGCAGAGTGTCAAGGAGTAGTAAAAGGGAGGGAGGGAAGAGATGAGACGTGGAATCCATAGTGTCACAGAAGGACTTGGACATCTACACTTCAAAGAACATTCCCTGGCTTGGGATTTCTGGAGCTGCAGTTAAAAGTGGCCTGGAAGGTGCTTGGAAGGCAGAGACAGGCAGATCTCTGTGAGTTCATAGGCCAGCCTGGTCTATGTAGCAAATATCTGCCAGCCAGTACCCTGTGTCTTAGTTAGCGTTCTATTGCTGTGAAGAGACACCATGACCACAGCAAACTCTTACAAAGGAAGACATTTAATTGAGGCTGTCTCACAGTTTCAGAAGTTTGGTCCATTATCATCATGGGGAGAAGCATGGCAGCACAGAGGCAGACAAGGGGCTGAGGAGGAGCTGAGAGTTCTACATCGGGATTGGCAGCAGCAGGAAGAGACAGGAGTCTTTTTGGCCTGGCTTGAGCTTCTGAAGCCTCAAAGCCCACCCCCAAAGTGACACACTTCCCCCAACAAGGACACACATCCTAATCCTTTCAAACAGTGCCATGAGCCTATTGGGATCATTTTCATTCAAAACAACACATCCTATCTTAATAAAATAAAGTAAGATAAAGGTCTGGTGGAATAAGGTTGGCAAGGAGGAGATGTGGGAAAGCCATCATAAACAGTCACGGGAAGACTGACTTTTTCATTCAGTGGAAACCTCTGTCCCTTGAGGCCTTATCCTACAAGGCTGGGAAGGGTCAGGCCACATGCCAGGCAAGAAGATGGTCACTGTCCAGACTTGGACCAAACATGGTGCTGAGCTGCTGGGTAGGCAGGCAACACCCTGGTCTAGTTTTGGCTCATCTTGTTGAGCCTAAGACAAGAGCAGTGCAAGATGTGACCTCAATGCTGTGGTGAGGATTATGGCAGAGAATAGGTGGAAGCTGAGTAAACCAAGGTGTGTGTGTGTGTGTGTGTGTGTGTGTGTGTGTGTGTGTACCCACCATGAGCACACTAGTGTAGGGAGTGAGGCATCCCACTTGTCCACTATGGGGAGCCCTGCAATCTTTTCTCCAACAGAAATTAAGCTGGTGAGCCTACCCATGCAATTTCAGAAGTCCCCAGCAGCTCACAGGGTGGAAAGAGGTGTGCTCCTGAGATGTTGCCCCAGTGCCAGGGGTCCTGCGGTTGGCATGATATGAGAGGTTGAGACGCAGAGCCCAAGGTTCCACTAGTTTCTTTTCATGACCCCCGGTGGGAAAGGAAAGCTGTGGGGGAAGAAATGCTGCCCCAGGAACGGAAGGAAGCGCACGAGGGGGGCCAAGCTCTGTCTGCATCCCTCCTGGATGGATCTGCCGCTTGTTCAAGATGAGTTAAGCATTCCATGGGCATGTGCCTTGTGCGAGGCTCTATGCTGAGTATGAAGCAGCCTTAAGATGCAGCAGGAGCTCAGGCTCATGACCTGCCGCCTGTTCCCCAGAGAGCCGGGAGAGGCTTTGAGTTTCTTAGGACCTCTCTTACCTCTTCATTTATCTGAAGGGTTAAATGGCCTGGTAAGGACCAGAGAGATGTCTCGGCCATTGAGAGCACTGGCTGCTTTCCCAGAGGACCAGGTTTGGTTCCCAGCACCCACACAGCCTCTCACAACTGTGGGTAACTCTGGTTCCAAGAGATATGACGCCATCTTGTGGCTTGGGATGGGCAAGAACAGCCAGATGACTGACAGGATCACTGTGGACTAAGTTTTAACCTGCTTTCACCAGACTCAGTCCTGGCAAGGGGTTCTGTCTGCTCAGGAAAGGGAACAGGCCTTAGGAAGCAGCTTGAGAACACCCCCAAGGAAATGGAATAAGCCGTCGGTCATATGACAGGTAGACGGCCATCTGCATCTTCACAGGGCTCTGAGGACCGTTCTATGATTGAGTGTTACCTTGGGTTCCACCCTCAGTGGCACAAAAAACTGAAATAGAGACGCTCAGGAGTTCAAGGCTAGCCCGGGCAACAGAGTCAGCCACCTCCTCAAAAAAAAGGGCTCTGTGAGACTACAGGGCTCCACTCTGGTACTTCAAACCACAAGGGGGACCCATCTGACCTCCAGAAGGAGAGTGAACAGCCAGGGGCTGAGGGGAAGAAGGAATTAGCACAGGGTCAATGCATGGAAGGTCAGCTAATTTCACTACCTCTACAAAGGGAGGCCTTAACTCCCTTGCAAGGAGAACAAAAAGATGGCACCACTGAGGAGGTGCCTGACTGCAAACTTTGGGGGAAGCAGAGCTCCCTCAGAGCCAGGCAAGCCTGGAGTCGGGAGCTGAACTCCCTTCCTGCTGACGTGTGGATAGAGAAGGTAGCCTAGAGTCCCACGGGGTCACTCCGAGCCCATCCGCTAGGACTGGACCCTGGGTCAGGGAACACTTTTCCATTCTCACGCTGTCCCAGATCCCCAAGCCAGCAAAGGCTAGTGGGCCTGAGCACGGGCCAGCCTCCCCCCCCCCCCAGCCCACCCGCTAGCCTGCCTTGGGCCAGCATGGTGGCAGGCCCTGCTTGCTCCCCAGGGAGTCTGCCGCCAGGCCTGATGGCGCTAGCAGAGGGAGGGAGGCCGCCAAGCTGTCAGTCTGGAGGTGCCCCTCAGAGCTCCTCCTGGCTGGAGCAAGGAGGGTGGGCCAGCTCTGGAGCTGGGCTGTCAGGGCCTTCACAGAGACAAGGCCGGAGAGGCCTGCCTGACAGCTCGCCCACCGAATTAGGACCATTTGCATGCTAATTTCCAGTGCTCCAATGGGCTGGCAGGCCGGCTGGGGTGTGTGGAGTGTGCAGAGAGGCGCACACCGCCCAGCCCGCCCGTGAAGGAACAATGCTTGACTGATCTAGCTTCGTTAACGAGCAAATTATGGTAATTTTGTTATTACAAATGCATAGAAATTTCCAAAGCAGGCAGCCATTCAGGGTACCTCCCTGCTCCTCCCTGCTCCTAAATACCAAGCCCCCTGTTTGTACACACGGGTCAGCCCGACTTCCAGGGACCAGGCTTCCCCCGGAGCCCTTCCAGGGAGGCCCAGCATGAGTGGGACTGGAGCTGGTCGCCAGGCAGGCATATATATCCCTGTGGGCAGGCAAGCCTCCAGCTGCCGTTTCTCTCAAACCTTGCCCTCTTTGTGTCCTCTTTGCCTCCTGGGCCTATCATTCCAGCAAAACCACTCCCAAACACCGTGTTCAAGTCGGCTTCTCTCCATCCTGAACATGAAACATGGACTTTTCTCCTCATAGAAGTTCTTAGAGCTTCAGAGTCATTTGGTGATTGACTGTGCCTGCCCTGGGAGCTAGGCTCAGCAACATGAAAGAGCCTGTGATTACCTGATGAATGAATGAATGAATGAATGGGAATATGAATGAATGAATGAATGAATGAATGAATGAGTGGATTGGAATGTGCATGAAGGAATACAGCCAGAACCTAGCTCACAAATGTGGATCCCCCCACCCCCACCAAAGCTGGCTCAGAGGTGGTCTAATGAAGCCAAGCCATTTTTAGTTTACTTGCCAATTGGCCACCTTGCCTGGTGTTCGTAATCGTCCACTGTAGAAACAGCAACTTGACCGTCTTGGTCGGAGGTGCATCTCTGGAAGGGTGCTCTGGGATGCACCCAGAGCGGCACTGTTTTCTAGGGGCTGCCAGGTCCCAACTGCAGTGGGGAGCAGGGCTGGCCCCCAAGTTCCTGACAAGGGCAGGCTGGTCATGTGTCCAGCACAGCAAGAGATGTCGGTAGCCCTCCTATTCTTTGATTTGGATTTCAGGCCAGCCTGATATGGTTGAAACCCGTATCGGAAGTTGGCAAAGAGTAAACCCTGAGTTACAGAAAGCCTGCTGTGAGGGAGCTCTGCCGCTGGCACCTGGGGAAGCCAGGACTCAGTTAGTGCCTGGGAGGCAAAGCCCTAACCCAGAGCGGAGACTTCGTGACCTCAGGCCACGAGCTGTGCTGCAGAGTTTTCTGTTTGTCTGATTTTCTGGTTGGGTTACTGTTTCTAGAGGGTACTGGACCCAGGAAAAGAATGCAACCATTGCATTTTGTCCAGCTTCCTGACTCAGGGAAAAACAGAGCAGGAGGGAGCCGGAGCCCCGCAACACCTCAGGTTCCAGGCTCCACACTGCTGGCCTGGGGAGGCCACCATCTATAGCCACTGGATCACAGCAGCCAAGGTCCGAAGGAGCTTGCTAGGCCCAGGGGCTCCCGCTGGAGCACAATGGAGGGCAAGTGGGACAGGGGTTTCCCAACACTCATTAGGAGCTCGGGTGCCTGGGACCATCCTGGCACGTCCGTGTGAGGGTGGGGCAAGATGCTTCCTTCCCTTGCTTCACGGGAAGACCGAGGCATTGGGACATGAAGGCAGGATGGCTCTTCCTTTAACCTGCCCTGTGGCTCTGCCCACAGCCTCTCCTGCCCTTAGCTTGGTATGCCCGGCTTTTCTATCCACAGCAGAAGGTGAAGTCGCCATAGACCGCATGAAGGCCTCTTTGGCCCCCCGAGAGGTCTGTGTTAGAGTGGACGCCACCTGCACTCTCCAACCTAGTCCCTGCTTCCACCCCAGGCTTCTCCAACAGGGCAGACTTGCCCACCAAGGTCAGGGCTCCTAGCTGTGGCCTCTTTTGAGACAGTGCCCACCGCAGCTGTCCCTCCCAGCCTGACCTGCTCTAGACCCTCATAAAAGAGCCTGGAAGGTAAGGCTTTCTATGTGGCTGGCCTCTTGAGTTGTGAAAGGAAGACACAGATTCTTTGCGTTAGTCAGTTTTTTGGTCTTTCCCCCACCCCTTCCACCCCAGTGGCTTGTTCCTGGGTGTTCTCTCTGTGTGAATCCTTACCCGACATGTTCTTGGAAAAGTGGGACACCTCCCCCGACCCCAAGTTCCAGTGCATTTGGTCCAGGCCCTCAGGATAGACATGGCACTATTGCTTCTGCAAGGTTGTCTCAGGCCACAGTCCTTCTCTGCTGCCTCACAGAGAAAGCCACTTCCAAACATGAACACAGTGTGTCTAGCAGTCAAACTCCACGTGGGCCTTCCTTTGCCATCCAGAATCCCCACTTGCCGTGTGACTCTAAAGCAACCTCTTTTCCTGGGCCTCAGTTTTCATCTCTGTAAACTGGGGCCAACAATCATGCTCAGAGGCTTGGAAACCATAGGATCCATGTAAATGGGAGGTTGTACTCTTTGCACTTGGGTGAAAAAGTCTCAGGATGGTCTCAACTGTCCTGTACTGTGGTCTGACAGTTCCCAAAGCAATTCTGAGCTGGGATGTTCTTTAAACAAAAGAATATGAAGAGACAGTGGTCATTTTAAAAATCTTTCATTCCTCTCGCCTGCTCTTTTTTTTTTTTTTTTTTTTTTCTCCTTGCTTCTTCCTTCCTTTCAAGCCTGGCTTTAAGTCTCCCTGTAAGTCCTTTATTTGTTTCTCTGCACATAGACTCCTTATAAAGAAAATTCATTTGTTCAGGGTCACCGCGTGGTTTTTCATTAAAAACAAATTACCCGCATTCAGGGAGGACATCTGGGCTTTCGGGCTCCCATTAATGACTATATTTCCAGCCTCCCTGGTCTGGTTGGGCTCCTCTTGCCTGTCACCCTGCCTTCCAGGCCCCAGGAGGACAATGAGAGTGACAGTCAAGTGAAAGGGAAAACATGAAGGATGAGGGCGAGAGGCAAGTCCCCTGGGAGGGGAAGGAGGGAAAAGTGAAAAAAATAAATAGCTCAAACAGAGGGTAACAAGGGCCATTGTTTCAGTATTTCCAGAGAGCTGCCAGAGCAAATACTGGAAGGACCAGGGCAGCCATTAAGTGGAGCTCCAGCCCTGTTTAATTACACCCTGGACCCTGAGCCTAGACTCTATTTCTGGCTAGATAAGTGAGGAAGTGTAGTAATCAAGTAAGTTCTGCCTAGATCCCTCGGGCATCTGCTGTGTGTTGGGACTGGGCATGGTCCTCTTCCAAGAGCTCCAGGCGCAGCCTGACCCCAGAGGCAATCAGGAAACACAATCCAACATAGTCCAAAGCTGCTTGCTGGCAGGCAGAACATGGTTGGTGGCCCGGGGTTGAGCGGACCATGGGCAAAGCCCTAGGGTGCGAGTAAGCGTTGGTTAGCCTAAAGCAAACTCAACAGTGGCAGACAGATGGGGGGGGGGGAAGGACCATCTCAGAATCTGAAGAGTAGCTCCCTAGCCCCCCAGCAGGCTGGGCTTTCCCTGGGTCAGGAAGGCTGCCTCAGGGGAGCACCAGGGAGGCCACGCTCGTCTCCTGGACCCAGTGTCTATCAGATAGGCTCTACAACCTTTTAGTCTCCAGGGGCACCAAGGCTGGGGAAGCTTGAGGTAGGAGATATAGATCTGGCTCAGCCTGGACCGCTCCCAGGTCGCCCAGGGAGTGGGTCCGAACAAGTCACATCACCACCCAAGCGGCTAGCTTGCGTCTGAACTAGGCTGGACAGTCCACTCTCACAAGGCGCTTTCAGTGGAAACGAGGGTAACAAGCGTGTGTCAGCCCTCTATATGGGCAACACCATGAAGGTTAGCTGGTGGGTGGTTGTTTGGTTTCATCTGGGAACATGCTTCTCCCGGAGGGCAGAAGCCAAGCCTTACTGACTCCCACTGCTCTGTACAGGCTCTGGGCTCTGGAGAGAAGTGTCTCAGGTGCATTGAGCTAGAGGGATTGGCTGCTCCAGCTGAGGACTGACAGCTGACAAGGCCTTGGAAACAGGGGGCTGTGGATGCCAGCGAGCCAAAGGGTCAAAACAGAGACCAGAGCCAGATCAAGGACTGGAGTGCAGACAGGGCGCTGCATGTCTTGGGCCCTTTCTGTGTACACCCATGTTCTGGCCCTTCTTTTGCTCATTGCCTCTCCTTCACTGACGTCTTGCTGGGTCCCTCCCATGCGCAGGGACAGTGGCACAGATACCTCTGAGTGCTTTGGCTGGCTTCTCACTTCCCCACCTTTGAAAATGACAGTGGTATGTCTCATCTTTGCAACCCTCTGCAGAAGCACCTGTTCCCTCCTTTCTGCCTAGAACCCCCTGGGCCAGGCTAAATCTCTGCTGTATGTTCCCAGAGTCCCTGTGCTTCTGTGACACCACACTCTCTAGGCTCTAAGGATTTCAGTAAGCTGACGGAATGAACTGGGGGCTGCTGACACCTCATTTTCTGAATGCCTTGCCTTTAGTCATCATGGTCAATGGGGTTTAACAGGAAACCAGTTTTTTTTCCCAAACTCCTCCTCCCCAGACATCCTAGGACCATCCTGTGAAGGCCCTTGCACCTTACAATACAATAATTACAGTGCATTATTAATTTCTGCTCTAAAATTACAAAAAGCCTCAATTTAGATTCTTGCTTTTGGAACCACTTGACCGTGAGTGACAGGAGCAATGATGAGCTGTGATTTCTTAGCAATCACGGTGTGGACTTGGGAACTTTTACAAAGTGAGGCAATCTAATCTAAAATAGTTTTCAAGTGTGATGAAATTTTTATGAGCATTAAATGTAATAGTTAATAAAGGTTAATGCTGCAGTGTGCAGGCATTTCACACAGCGTTTATTAATGCTAGCCTGCCAGTTTTCTTTTTGAATTTTAGAGGCAAGTACTTTTTCCTTTTCCTTTTTTTTTTTTTTTTTCCAGCCCTGAAAAGGGAACAGACTTTTGGCACAGGGCCTGTCTGGGATCCTGCACCCGTGTTTACAGTCTTACGGGACACCGCAGGGAGGGCTGCCTGCAGGATCCCCAGTATGGCAGGGGCTGACACACATGGATAATGTGAGAAAAATGCAGAAGGAAAGCCGGGCAGGAGTGAGTGGGGCTCCTCAGCTCTAAGTGGGCAGACTGCTGATGTCTAGCGGGCCAAGGCTGGTGTGAGCCCTGGGCCCTCCCTGGCGGTAAAGGCAGGAGAGAGGTGGTGGGTGCTGCCTGGTCTGACTCCTTCTATGACAGCAGCCTCCTCTGTACCATCCCATCCTCTGGTAAGCTCGGCCTGTATCTGCTCTTCCTTATTTGCCCCCAGGCAAGACTTGGTTAGGTAGGCAGAGGAAGCTGCTATGTGCCCTATTGGCTGGCTATTTTTTTGTTGTCAGTGGTACTGGGAGGCATTCACAGAAGGACTGCCTTGAGTCTTAGGCCTGGAGTCAGCAGCTCTGCAGTGACTGTGGGGTCAGGGGTTAAGAATGGCAGTCCTTCCTCAGTCCTGTACTCAAATCTAATCTCTCTCATCAGAATCTGACTTGATCCTCAGGCCCTAGAACCTGAAGGCCCAACAAAACCATCCATTCTCCTTAGAACTCCATGTGCCTTCTATGCTCCTCTCGGTACCAGCCAAACACTCCAACCTCTCAGCAGGAGAGGGCCTTGAAGGCATCAGGCTCAACCTGCTCCATATGTATCCAGGGTGCAGGACTCCCACAAACGCTTTCATTCCATCTAAAGCAAATTCTGACTGTAGTCCTTTGATCTACAAGGCCATCACAACGTTTACTGCTTTCAAGGACTACCATCAGTAGACGGTCTGCAGTGGCTTGAACCAGAATGGTTCCCATAGGCTCTTATATTTGGCTGCTTGGTCCCCTGCTAGTGGAACTGTTCAGGAAGGATCAGAAAGTATGGAGGGGTGTGGCCTTGTTGGAGGAAGTGTGTCACTGAGGGTGGGCAGGAAAAAAAAAAGCCAACGGCAGGCCAGTTTTCCCCCACTCCACCACCCCTCTGCCTGAAACTTGTGGATCAGATGCGACCTTTCAGCTACTTTCTACCTGCTGCCTACTACCTTGCCGTGATGATAACAGACCAACACTCTGAAACACTAAGCTAGCTCCCAATGAAATGCTTGTTTTGTAAGCTTCCTTGGTCATGGTGTCTCATCATGGCAATAGAAGAGTAACTGAAACAGACAGGAACCTTGGGTGGAAATTTGGTCAGAATTTCAACATAGCCTCACATACCATGACTGGAGCCTTGGGTCAACCATTACCATCAGAGGAGCCAGAGAGCTGGGGGCCACTGGCTGCGATCCAGAGAAGCATTCAAGACAAAGTGTCCTCATATACCAGCTCCGAGTTCCCCTAGTGTGGTAGCCTTTCTGGCAGGACGAGGATTCCTGGCTTTGGGCTAAGAAATCTTTCTAAGCTAGGGACGTTTTATGATTGTCCTGTGTGAGCAGATTCCCAGAACCTGCTGAGGCCTGGCATATGTTCTTTCTCCACCTTCATGCTTCTGATAGAGCAGAACTTAGCAGATTTCCCTAAGGTTCCAGATTCCCAAGTTTCTGGGCACCCATTCCTGGTGTGGTGGTCCTGAGAGCTCGTCCTGCCTCCAAGGCAGCTTTGGGGCCCTTTCCAGTGGAAGTGTGGTAAGATCCTCACTTCTTCAGCCTCTTTCAGTGACACCCAGGAGGACCTCCACCAAGTCCCATGTGCAGCCCTGAGGGGCTTTATCATTTTATAGCCCCAAATATGAAGAGAGCTTGGAAGCATTTACTGCCCACTCAGAGTAGAGATGATGGGACTCCAGAGCTCCCTAGGTTGGCCAAATGACATCAGTGTGGACACCAGGCCTGGAGTGGCAGAACTAGGGAACTCCCTAGGGTGCATTAAGTCCTGTTTCCCCACCCACTGTCTCCTGTTTTAGGAGCAAGAAGCCCAGGATCAGGCCACAAGGTCCTGAGGGTAACGTCTGACAGTTGGAGAGGTAGAATCAGAATGCAAGACAAGGCCCTTAGGCTCCACCGAACTTTTTTATTTGTTTTTTATTTTTTGCTTTTGTATCACCTTCCCCTCAACTGTAGCAAGACTTCAGAAAGCCTGTGAGGACTGCCAGTTTTTCCCCAAGCCCAAAGACACCTGGGTGGATTTACTTACATAAGATGGGGCTGCTTGGGATTCTTGTGGACACCTTGGGAGGACATAGAAGCCCCAGGCCTCCAGCAGAGCACTGCCTCATGCCCTGGCATTCAAGGGGGTGAGGGCAGTGCCAGCAGAGGCCTGGCTGGCCTCTCCTGCTCTACTCTTCTAGCCCTCCAACGCTTGAGACCCAGCTCCTGCCAGGTCCTCTCACGCTCTCGTCCCCCTGGGCTTGCAGATGATAATAAACAGTAATGGGCATTTCTGCTTGCCAAATCCAGTCTTCAAGCTCTAGCTCAAATGACCTCTGAAACGCCTCCCCTCATTGCCTGTGGAGGCCATAGGACAACCTCACGGGTCGTTCCCCAGGAGGCACTGTCCATCAGACACAGTTGCTGCCCTCAGGGTACTCTGGCCAGCAGGCCCCAGGGATCCTTTGTCTCTGTCATCCAGATCTGGAATGACAAGTGCGTGCCGCTATGCCTGGATCTTTTTGTTTAATGTGAGATCAGAGGATTGAACTCAGGTCCTCATGCTTGCACAACAGTATTATTGATGAGTCATCTCAATGCCATAACTTTTAATACAAAACATGAGATGATTTTTTTTTTTTTTGAATCTATCTCCCAAACTAGGCTGTGAACTCCCTGAGGGCAGCAACTGGGTCTGAAGTGCCACACTGAATCCAGAACCAGCACTATTGTTTCTTAGAAAATGCCTGAAAAACAAACAAGTGAATGGGCCACCTGTGGCTTCATCCTGTTTGTGTCCGAGTTCCCTCCTCCATTCATAGAATGGCAGAATGACTGGAGGCCACAAGAGGGCAGCAAAGAGTCAGAAACAAGCAACAGGTGTGCGCTCTGGGGCCCAGGCCCAGCCCAAGCCGGAGTTCCCATAGAAGGCCCAGTGAGAGCTCACTGAAAAGCCTCTGTGGAGCGGGTAAGATGCGGATGGCACTCAGCTTGCAGATTGAAGAGCAAAAGCCATTCATTCCCTAGAGAAAGCACCCAGAAGGCCGTGGTTCAACCTCCCAGCAGACGTCTGAGTCTCCACCAAGTCTTTACTGGCTTCTGTGGGCCTTTTCGAAGCATGTCCAGTTCACTGAGCTCCCATCTAATTGTGGGAAGGGTCTTTACACGGGGTGGGGATAAAGCGTTCCCCCTGCATCATCTGTGCAGAATGCATTTTGCCCCCATGAGTGACACATGACAGAGCACACAGGAACCCTTGGCTAAACTTGCCCACCTCCTGCCAGGTCCCAGCCCTCACCCTCACACCTGGCTAGCAGAACTCAGAGTCACGGTTAGTCAATCCTTTCTCTCCTGACATCCTAATCCCAGGGCACACAGCTACGTAGGATTCTATAGCAGAGAGAAGTGAAGGCTTAAGAGACGAAGAATTAAGGCTGCTGATGAACCGTCCTGAAGATAAAGCCTGGGCTGAGTGCTAAGACAGAGGTACGTGCTGTAGTCCTCCTAGGAGAAGAGGAAGATAGGGAGAGAGGGAGGGCAGCGCCATGTGAGGTGTGCAACGCTGCCAACCTTAAACACGAAACAATGGGCCTGCAGGCCAAGGGACGCTCACGGCATCCACAATTTAGCAAAGGAAAGAAAACAGGCTCCCCCTAAAATGTCCAAAAGAAACACAACGCCGTCAACACCCTGACTTCAGCCCAGGTGGACTGTTTCGGGCTTCTGACTTCAAGAACTGGAAGAGAAAACGTTTCCATTCTTTCAAGTCACTGGGTTGTGGCAGTTTGTTATGGCTGCAGCAGGAAGTTAATACACTTAAGACCTGGAGAAGACTTGTCTGTGTAGGGAAACAGAAAGGTGTGAATGAGCCAGCCAGGCTGGCAGAGAGGAGCTGCGGAAGCCTCAGGGGCTGAAGTCCAAGGAGCTGGTCCCTCATCACTGGGACAAAGCACAGGCTGCCCCTGCCCCACCCTGGCAGCTTGCTCCAGACTTCCCTTCTGGTTCCATATGCCTCTTTTGCCCCTTGTCCTCATCTACCACCTCATCAAGAGACTAAAAACTGTTATTTCAGTGGGCAACTTAAAAGCAAGGCTTTTAGAAGTACTGTCTCCCAGTCCTGGACTACCAGAGTGCCCGGGACTGTAGGGACCACAGGGATGGACCATGGTCCTTTGCACATATTGCTCTGACAGGCCTCCCGTCTACCCGCTTCTGCATCTGCCGCAGTGCAGGGAAGAGGAGGACACTGTCATCTTCCCACTGTTGGTACCTTTGCCTAAAGCTCCAAAGCAGGAGCCAAGTGAGGGGCTGGGGAAGGGGCCCCTGATCCCTTGGATGATTCTCAAAGAAGCTTTCCTTGTTTTCAGACTCACTGAAGCCAAAGTGCGATGAGCTCCCCTCCCCACAGTCCAGGGTGTTTAAGAGCTCCAAATGCCATGTCAATATCTGTTAGGTTGCACAAATATCTTCAGGCAGGCATCTGGTACTTACTCACCGATCAACATACTGTGGAATCTTTGGTGCAAAACTTTTGGCATTTGCTGAGACTTGATGAAAATAAAAACTGAAAACTGTCTCTACCCTAGGCTGATAATATGCAGGCTTTGCTTTCCCTCATATAACTGGTCTGCAAAGGGTCTGCAGACACCTCAGAGAATTGGATGCCATGCTCTGCAGACACGAAGATGCCCCGGAGGAGGAAGGGCAGATAGTACCTCAACAACACCAGGGCCCGGATGCAGGACATGCCAACAAGCTGCCACCCCATACAGAACACATTAGGCATTTTTTTTCACACCCCGAAGATCAGCTGCCCGGGTGTGCCCTAGAGGCAAGCCCTCCTCTGTGTGTCCTGAAAGCTAATGTTATAAATGAAAGGCTCCACTTACGTGTGGGAAATAGTGACAGCCAAGCGTTTCCTAAAACCCATGGAGGCAAAGAGCCATGGGGTTTCCGGTTTCCCTGCAGATTGCACTGCAGGCCCATGGCAAGTATGAGAGACTGATTCACACAGCAGAACCATTCATCCTGGTGTGGCTACCTCAGAGCCGCGAAACCAGATAACAGCTTCCCCGGAGTCTTGTCAACTCTTTTCTCAGAACATGCGAGCAGGCCCTTCATGGCTGTGGTAAGCGCAGCTCATCTAGTAAATACCTTGTGGGCTTAGAAACCTGAGAGGTTAAGCAGCAGAAATCTGAACAAATGCAAGCTCAAAGCCCTCTAACGGACCACAGGGTAGCCACAGCCTGGTTCTTAGAACCTGACGAGGAAATGCCGAGAGAAGTTGACAGATGTGATTAAGTTGGGAACTTGAGCTATGAATTCCCTTGATTACCCACATGAGCCCCAAGTGTTCAAGTGCCCTTACTGGAGAGAAGAGAAGGGTGATGTGGCGACTTGGCCTTGGGGTGATGCAGCTCCAGCAAGGAAGAAGCTGGCCAAGGGAGGAGAGGGACAGCCGCTTCCCAGGGAGTAAGACTGGGCCAGCACCAGCATTGCGGCCCAGTGATACTGATTTTACATTTGTTACAGGAACGAGAAGAATGTTCTCATCATTCTGAGCACTGCCCTTGGGATTTTTTTTCTTCCATTTGTCACGGGAAATTAAAACACAGGCCTCTCTGCTTTGCCTTGCCTCTGTCCTCTAGGCAACCCTCTCAGAGAACACCTAGAGCCTGCTGGTGCCCTGATGGCCCCCAGGCTTAGGAGGTTCCAGTGAGAACAGCATGCGCCACATGGCTGATGGCACACAAAGCCCCAGCCCCAGGTGGGACCCTCCTGGAAGGCTTGTGGAGTAGTGATGTTTGTGCTCAGGCCTGAAGAGTGCGGCTGGATTGCAACAGACCAAGGCGGGACCAAGAGGTCCAGTCAAGGGCGTGGACTGAAGATCACCGACAGGTAGGAGTGATTGACTGGGTGACAGGGAGGGCTGGGAGAAGAACCCACGTAGCAAGCTAGGGCAGACCTTGGCTAAACATGGGGGGTAGCCAGACCACTGCTCTGCTAAAAGGCAATGCCATCTGTGCTAGGGCACAGGCCATACAAGAAACCGGTTTGGAGACAATGTAGAAAAAGGACACGACAGTAGATAGGATGCTGAGGATCAAGAACTAAGCTGTCTTTGTCTGGCATAGTAAGTGCTGTGGGTGTGGGAAAAGAGAAAGCTCAGAGTTAGGCAGGAGGAGGAAGAGGAGCAGGGACAGGATCAGGGGAGAGATGATGCAGAGAAGGAAAAATTCAGGGTCCTGGTCAGCAGGCTCCCCAACTATAGTTCTCATTTCCTCTCTTTAATCCTGTGGTAGGGGACTGGGTCCCAGAGTTCCTGTGTTCCCAGGCAGGAGACTTGGAGACTGTGCCTTTGCACGGCTGTGTGATTCCTGCTGCCATCCCTACTGGACGAGAAGCAGCTGCCCTGCCATCCTGCTCTGGCCTCTGCCAGGCCCATAGCCATTTGTGTGGGGGGCCTGGTAACTAGGGCTGGTGGAATGACAGGGTCCGGGAGCTGTCCTGTTTAGGTAAGCCAGAGAAAGTTTGGCTTCTCAACTTGGTCTCTGGGCTAAGGGGACGGTTTCTGGGAGGGCCGTCGGGGTGGTGTAATCTTCGCCAGCTCTAACTGCCCCAGGACTCGGGGCTACTGCAGCAATCCCTGCTTAGAGAGCCTACAGGCAGCGCAGCACCCCTTGCTGGGGCCACATTCAATGGCAGCTTCGTGGAGTCTGCTAACTTCTTTGGGTCCCAGCCATTTAGAGAACCGGTTACACCCTCGAGCCAGCCCCCCTGACAGAGCTGTTCTAAGCACAGAGAGAGGAGTTTGCTCGTTACAAAGCACCACATAAATGTGAGGGGGCATTCTTGGGTGTGGTCTGTGACCCTAACTGCTAAAGGCTGGGCAATGAGGAGCCCAAGAGTGAGGTGGTGGTGCGTACCACCTCAGCCTGTACCCTGCATCTCTCTGGCATCCTTGCTGCCACCGGGCCATCCTTGCCGCAGATAAGGCAAAGCTTTTGCAGTGCAACCTGGCAGGCCTCCCTGGTGTTGGCAAGGCCCAGGACAAGAGTGTTCACAGAGGCCATTTCCCATATGTCTCATATTTAAAAGGCATAAATCAAGCTAACAAACCGTTAAATGAAATATGCTTCGTCCTCCTACCTTGTTAAATGCACTGCGCACACAGCTAGGCCAGGATGAAATTTTGAATTCTGGGGCTCCTTGGCATTCTGTGCCAGGGTGTGCAGTGTGGGAACCCCACTTGCTTGTGCCCTCACCTGCTCCACTTGTTGCCACGTGAAGCCTCTCTCTCTCTCTCTCTCTCTCTCACACACACACACACACACACACACACACACACACATACACACACGCACGCACACACACGAAGCCTTATATACCTGCAGGATACTTGCATTACACTCCAGCTTATTCAAGTCCCCACCAAGAGTTCACGCCCTGGGGTTTACAAACTGGCCACTAGGACACCTTCAACAGGATAGCCCCAAGGAAGAGCCCGAAGCTCAGCTCGTCTGGGTGGACCTCCAGAGTAAAGGACTGAGCCCCTTGGTCTTGTAGACTCACCCTGGTCCACAGAATGGGTGGGATGGGGAGGGAAGGGAACTCTGAAGGAACGGTGATCTTTGCTCTTGGTGTCAGAACTGGGGAACAAGTTTTAATGGTGTTCAGTTTAGCATCAAACGACAAACTCGGTAGTCAGCAACCTGTCTGCCTTGAAAACTTACTGTGCTCAAACTCAAGGGACAAGGCCACCAAGAGCACCTTGGGGGCTTCTGTGTGGTCCATGTCATACAGGTTGGGGAGTAAAGGAGAAGTTGGGGGAGGGAAGGAAGGTTAGGGAAGTGCCCCACTAGCTGGCCCTGCGCCCCTCTGGGTTCTAGCGTCCAGTCTGGCTGACAAGGGACTTCTTAAGTGTCACACAAGGACCTCTTCCCCAGTGCCCTCCCCAGTGCAACCACAGCTCTCTGGCCCCACTGCACACCCAGCTGCAGAAGGGGCTGGGCCAACCTCTGCTGACTTATTCAGGTCGACTTCTCAGAAGCACGGAGGCCACCTGGCTGCTTTGGGGCAGGGGGTGCCCTCCCACAGCAACCCCATCTGCCGCCTGCCGCGGAGATGCCGACAGTGCAAACTCACCAGGCACCATCCCTGTCAGCGTCGGTGCAGAGTAGCTGCCCTGTCCAGCGGGGGGGACGTGCGGAGGGTACCCAGGGAGGGTCGTGCTTGCCAAGTCGCGGCCTGAAGAATCAGAGCAACAGAACACAGGGTGAGCATCTTTGCAGACTGCCACTTGGCCACAGCTCCTGGACATCCTGTGTATTTGTCACTTCTGGACACTGAACACCGGCATGCCCCATTCCCCATGTCATCCATGCATGCTCATACACCACACACACACACACACACACACACACACACACACACACACACACAC
>NW_026589732.1:956867-980842 GCF_907164565.1 Psammomys obesus
CACACACACACACACACACACACACACACACACACACACACACACACGCACACACACCAGCGGTCATGGTAAGATCCAGCTTAGAACTGTGGTCTACCTCTGAGAAACCAGAACTCCTCAGGGAGGTGGCACAATGGCAGTGCCGCACACCAGGCTGTGTACTCCGTAACCGTGACTTGGACTGCTCTGTCTTTACCCTGCTGCCTCTGATTGGTTCTCGGCATACAGCCCCCCCTCCTCCAGCCACATACAACTTCCTACCATTGCTCTTTAAAGACAGGCCTACACATCTCCTTCCTCCACTCCCAACAGCCTATGGTGGAGCACCTCAGGACACCCACCCCCACTCCCACCACGCTCCACATCCGGCCTTGTATTGCATTTTCCTTCCCAAGACCCAGAGATCTTCCTTTATTCAGTGAGCGTGCGGGGTGCTTTTCCCAACCCCTGCTGCTACCTCATGGAGGTGAAGGCCCTGACCCTCAAGTGCAGAGAGTCCCGTGCCCTGCAGCCTCCCATCTCCTTGAGGGCAGGGATGACTTCATGTCCTCACCGTGGCCCTGCTAGAGGGATGGGACTCTATCAAGTGTCTTTCTCTCTGTTGAGGAATCAGTGCAAGAAGAGCACGAGGACTCTCCTTGGCCAGCCCACGCTGACATTTTGGAGACAAAACAGACCTTAAGTGGAAGAAGGAGTCAGTGGGTTAGGTTTCATGGGGACCCATGGCAGAGCAGATGTCTTTTTGGCAACATAGTAGGAATTTTACGAACAAGTCTTCAGGGTAACCAAACAGCCAAGAGGCTTGTTTTGAGGCTGTGTGGAAAGAAATCCCAAGGTAGCAGAACACCATAAGCAAGGAGAGACCCACTGTGCCTCTTCAGGAAGGAGCAGGGCCCATGGTCCTTCAAACATTCCTGCAGGTTATAGATGACAAGGAGACGATTGCCAAGACCTAGGGGCCAGACCTTGGGAGAACACTGGGTTCTGTGATTTTTGGACCCTGAGAGAAGACTCTTCCCTTGGGGAAAAACTGACAGCTTATCCTACAAGGAACGGGCAAGGCCACTTTGTGAAATGATGGGGGAAATGAAGTAGACTTGGGACTAGAGTGTGGGCACTGAGCATAGGTAGGGCATGCGGGGGCCAGAAGGAGTAGGATGATGAGTGACTGCTGAGCATGAAGAGGCAAGATGGGTTCCAGAACACTTCTCAGTCTCTCCTCCAGCCTGGCAGCACATGACTAGAGAGTCTGAGTCCAGCCCCGCCAAGAGGTGGCCAGAGGAGAAGGGTCTCACTGACTAGTGTGGACAAGCCAGAATGTAGCATGAGAACATGAGCGTGCCCTCAGTGAGTCAATATTCCTTCGAGGGCCATCATTCAGTGACCAATGGAGGCTACCCCACCCCACAAGTCTGAACCCCAGACGGTCCCAGACAGTGGCCCTCTCCCTGCCCTGCTCATTGCCTCCCAGCTTTGGGCTGGGTACCTTGGCTCAGGTGTCTTTACAGGAGATGTTGTGTTAAACACCCCAGGATTAACTCTGGGAGTCCCTCATCCTCTGCATCAATTGCATCTAGGCAATCATCTCAAGGAGGGCCAAGCTTGCAGGACTTGGGTGAGTTGAGCAGGTTTGCCCTGGTTAGGCTTCCTGCACCTCTCTGCAAAGTCAAAGCTTCAAGTTAAGTCCGTGCATCCCAAGGTCAGAAGGATACAGAGCTAAACCATTTTAAGTGAAAGAAGCCAGTTGGCTGGAAAAGCAAGGGTCTTGGGAGTCTGTGCAGTCCCCTCCACTCCTGTTCAATAAGAGATTCAAGAGGGAGCTCTGGAGACTCGTGCCACTTTGCAGATGGAAAACTCAGACTTGGCGGAGGAAGGGAGCAATCGGCTTGTGGCCCAATGAGACTGTGCAGAGCTGACACCTCAACCCAGTGCCTGCACCAGCCCAGGGCCTTCTTATGCTCATTCTTCCTTACAGAGTGACTGACCGGGGTGGGGATGGGGAGAGCGTGAGCATGTCCCAGAGCAGACTACACAGGGCTGAGGTGTAAGTAGCCAGTCTTTAAGATAGCCAGTCAGGAGCTGCTTTGGTGAGGGGCTTTCTCAGGAATCATGGTAGCATCTCCACCAAAGAGGGGGGCACCTCTATCAATCAGGGAGCATTTCCACCCATGTGGGGAGCATCTCCAACTCTGTCCCTGTCCCCAGGTTCTCAACGATTGATAGCAACTGTAAGCAATGAACACTTGCAGAGAAACTCTAAAGCACAGGACTCTTGCAAGAATTTTGAAAAGGTTAACTCCTCTAACCATCAGTAACCTTAAGACGTAAGGTATTGATATGATCCCTTTCTTACAGGAAAATGAGATGTCCTGGTGAGCCAGTGTCGAAGTCTACATGGCTAGCCAACCTGTCCACTCCATTACCTTGCTACAGGACTGTCTGTACTTCTGGCCACAATCCCTGAAGTCCCGTCTCTCAGCTGGGACACTGTCACCGTTACTTACTGACTTCATCTTCCAGAAGGAAATCTGACTATATAGATTTTGAGAGTGAACATGTTTTTCTGGGGTTCAAGACAACGGGGGGAGGGGCTAACCCTGTCTCCTGGAAGGTGGAGGGGGCTGTGCTGCAGCCACCCATGTAGGGAGAGTGCTCGTGCCCTTCCCAGATGCCTAGGATGGAGTCAGGCAGGTGCACCTGTGGAAACTCAGTGAGCCTGAGCAGGGCTGGGCCTGGACTCCTGGACTTCTGCCTCCGGGGATCCAGCTCATTCTTCAACAAGTGTCTGCCCTTTGGGTCATGTTTGGTCAATAGTTTTTGCTGCTGGTACACACACGTTAAAACCTTGATCCCTCAAGCAAAGGTTCAGAAAATCAGAACCTTGGCAAAGCACTCGACTCAGAAGGCCAGATGAAAAAGCAATAAAAGCAACTTAGGGGAAAGGGGAGTCAATAAATGAGAGGGGAAACAAGAAGGCAGACACAAAAGTGAGTACAGTGAGGCCAGTAAAGTCTATGGCCAGGCCACTCTGAACTTGCCCAGTCTCATCTGAAAAGGCCACTAAAATAGACATACCTAAGCCAAGATTTAAAACAAGCCCCATAGAATTAACAAGATAAAGAACGAGGAAAGCTATAATTGAAATCACAGAAGAAATAATATTTATAAAGAATATACACTGAATACTTAGAAATAGGAAATTCTTAACAAAAAGGCACACTTTTCCAGGAAAACATAATTTACCCTAATTAACACAAGAGCAGCTAGAAGGTACCAATAGCTCAATAATCTTGGGAAAAGTAGAACAAAGGCCTTTATTTTAAAATAAGAGCCTTAGCTGGTCACTGTGGTGCACACCTGTAATCCCAGCACTCCAGAAGGCAGAAGCAGGTGGATCTCTGTGAGTTCAAGTTCAGCGTGGTCTACAAAGCAAGTCCAGAACAGCCAGGGCTATTCAGAGAAACCCTGCCTTTGGGGAGGGGGCACCAAAAATATCCTTGTCCACTTAGCTTCATGAGCAAGTTTTATTTGTTCTTTTTTGGGAAACTTGTCTTAAATCTTCAAAGGATACAGTCTTATGTTATTAAATGGTCCAGTCTATAAGTCAAGAGAGTCTTCCTAATTCATTTCACCAACTTGGCATAATTGTAATGTAAGCACTTAACAGACACAGGAGAAAAAGTAAAGAATTAAAGGGGTTAGTATCATGATTCATTCATAAGGTACCAAGTTATTTCATTCTTGCTACTATTAACAGTGGTAACAAATGTCCACCATCACACTGATTGAGCAATGCTGGAGGAGAAATGGCACGCTATAACCAGATGAGCTTTATTCCAGGTATGTAAGGATGGTTCAATATAAAAACATTTGTTAGAACTTCCTATCACTATAACAAGGAAACAACAACAACAATAACAAAAACCTGCCTGACTGTATGAAAGAGATGGAAAAGACATTGACCACCATTCAAGATTCATTCCCTGCATGTTAGTGAGTAAGAATCCAAGCACAGGCCAATTGTACACTGATTTTAAAATGGTCAATATTATGTTATACTTCATTGTTGAAACACTTGGAAAAATTTCTATCAAAGTCAAGAATATAGCATGGAAATTTATTATCAAGAAAAATTATTATGAAAGTTTCATTCAATACAATAAGACAAGAGGAGTAAATGTGGGATTTGGGAAAATGGCAACCAGAATTACAGTTAGCCAGATTTGTCTTGGACCTGGGAAATCCTAGGACAAGCAGCTCAGCTGCTAGAACTAGTGAAAGAGTTGGTGGGACAGCCATGTAATGGATTGATATCGATATCAACTTTTAAAGACTGAGTAGCTCCAACCACCTTGTGAGTTAAGAAGAGCCTTCGTCTTCATCTTCCGAGGCCTCCTCAATCTGTGCTTCCCCAATTTCATTAACTCCTGCCAGGCTGCCTGTCCCCTCCCACCTTTGCTCAGGCTGTTTCCCTTATAAGCAGCCTTCTTCCTGTCCTACGCATGTGACATTCAGTCTATTCCCCAAGTCACCTGCAGGAGCCTGCTCTCCACACAGCCTTTCTAGTCCTTCTGATGTCTGCTTCCTCCAGAGGTTTCCCTGTCCCTCGTTCCAGAGCAATGGAAATACCCCGGAAAGGAATGGACAAAGCTGAAGTGACAAAATTTTAATGGCAAAATAGCCCTTGCTTTGTCCTAATGACTCCATGCAGGAGGAAACAGAAGGAAAGAGCAGGTAGGAAACCCATCCAGCAGGTGGCTGGCAACTGGGAGGGTGGGTTGATAAAATGAGCACCAAGACCAGATGATCAGGTGACACTGTAGAGAGAGAAAGAGAGAGAGAGAGAGAGAGAGAGAGAGAGAGAGAGAGAGAGGAAGCACTGAAAGTCACAATGGCGATTACTGTCAGTCCCCAGGGCAGGGTTGTGTGACACTGGACACAAAGCAATGCTCAATAACATTCTGGAAGGGGAAGGCATGAAGAGCACCCAGGGCCCTGCAGCTCCAGAACCACCTCTGCCCCTGAACCTCTGTGGGATCCTGGGCAAGTCAGACTACCCCCACCTCCAGCCTCAGTTCCCCCAACTTTAGAAAGTCAGCCTCTCAGTGACCCTGAAGTTCTTGCTGGCCAAGTGTGCACACACATGAAGGGCACAGGCCGTGAGTGTAAAGCTGTAAGTGCTTGCAGCCTTAATTTCCCCTGTAGGTGTGTAGCACCGCCTGTCAGGCTATATGCATGCCCGGGGCTGCTGGCAGCAGATTCTTCCCAAGTATAGCCTCGGTGGGGCTTGGCGCCAGCTCCAGCCTTGTCTGGCACTTGTTATTGTACTGGCTCATTCCTTCCATTTCAACAATGTGCCCTGTGAGGAGCTGGCAAATGGTGATGTGTGCTCTACAAGGAACCCTGCCTCCGAGTCTCCCGGTTCCTAGGGGCTCCTTTGTGTTACCCATGAATCCACGATTTACTCAGGATACTCCAGAAACAGAGCTATACATACTCCCTACGGAACATGCAACCTGTTGCTGGGAAAACTGAGGAAGTCAGACAGACAACTTTTTGTGTCACCCCAATTTCCTGCACTTCTGCTGGGGACCAGTCAGGATGGAGGCTGTTGATGGGCATCTTCATCACTGACAAAATTCTATATGAACCAGGGCAGAGGATGAGCTCCAGCTTAATACAGTAGAGAAAACATCAGAATAGTGAGGAAGAGTGTTAACCCTCCGGCTGCTAGCCCTGCTTTATCACCCACCCCTGCGTGAGATCCTGCTCCAGTGTAAGCCTCAAGGTCCTTATCTTCAAAAAGAAACGCTTTCCCTTTACTTCTGCCATCTTGAAAAAGAAATGGTGACCTGACTCCAGAACTGTACCAAGGATGTAACTACTTTTAAAAACTAAGGAAACAGAAAGGAATGCTCTTTGGCTCTAGTTGAACAGAGGGGTTTTCTGCCCCTGTAGGGTCACAGCTGTGGGCCTCGCCTTGGACAACAGGGTATGACACTGTGACACTCCCCAGGTGACCTTGACATGAGTGTGTGACTGAATGTGACCCTGTGCACGTCCGCTGTCACCATGAGAACATGTCCCACTTAGCCTCTCCTCCATGAAGCAGGGACATAGAGCTGAGACCGACCCCCCACCCAGTCAGCCAGTTTCCAGAAGACCCCCAAGGGCAAGAAAGCGCAAGACAGGCCCTGCATTGCAGTGTGACCTGCTAATCATCCTCATCAGTACTTTATCATCACCATCATCCTCACTGCTCTGCCTGGAGCCTCCAAGGATGCCCGTCTGAATCCAAGACGAAGTTGTATACATCCTCAGTAGGAAACAGACAAAGTTCAAGGCTCAGATTTGCTATGTTGGCCTCTGAGGACTTTCCTGGCCTGGAGCGGTGGATCCTGTGACCCCGAGAGCAATGGACATTTCTCCTGCCTGTTCCCTTCTCCATCCCTCACCTCATTCGGTCCAAAGCAGCTAGATTCTACAGCTCTTGCTCAGCTGATTCAGGCCTTCGGGCTGGGAGGCCAAACAGAATCAACATCTCAAAGGCGGCAAGACATAGAAGCTCACACTTATGTCCCTTCTCTCCAAGGAGGGGATAATTTACATCATTGGCAGGGCTGCTATGGTGCTGGTGCTGACAGCACCCTTGCAGATAACTGAACGAATTGATTAGGTTCCTGACACACAGAACTCCCATGAGTGAGTACATCTTGTCCGACTTGGGTACCCTTCTCCTAGAAAGAGCAACCAACCCCAGCCTTGCCTACTAAAAGCAAGAAATTCTAGAAACTTTGAAACTCAAGGCAAACTCTTGTCAATCCTGAGAGGAGGGGCAAGACTTAGGACCTACCGCTGAAGTACCACTGAGAAAACTGAAACCCAGAGGCCTGACTGGCTCAAAGTCTCAGGTGAAGTGGCAGGTGGGGGCTTCACCTCAGGTGCCTGATGTCTAGTGAAACTCAACTCTTGCTGGGTCATTCACAAGGAAACTGGACTCCAAGATGCTAAAACTTCTGTGGAAGTCTCTATAATTAAAAGCATGACACCTATTGATGATTAGGAAACTAATGGGATGGACAGGGAGAAGAGAAACAGACATAGTGTTCACACAGCTCCAGCCTGGGGTGAGGAAAGGACCCCAGCTCCCTGGGGGCACATGGGGACCTTATATGTGGTATTGGGTAACCCATGAGCCATTTGGGACAAAAACCAGATGGAGTGAGTAGACTCTTTACAGCCCTCAGAAGAACATACTCCACAGGCCTGAGACAATCAAAAAGCTGCATGCAAGCTGGTACAGCAGCTGAAGTCCCCTCTGGGTTAGGTGTGTAGACAGGCCTCGAACAACGACTCAAAGCCAGAAGCTGAGCGCACGCCACCGCAGCATGACTCAAGATGGACCCAAGACCTGAGCGTAAACATGGAAACTAAGGATTGTTCAGAAGAAAAACATGAACATCTATGACTTGGATTAGGACAGGCTTTCTTAAAAATCATGCAAATAAAACAAACAAAAACAAGAAAATTAAAATTATTATTATTATTATTATTTTTGCCTTAAAGGGCATTATAAGAAAATGAAGATGAGCAGGTGTGGTGACACATTCCTCAGATCCCAGCTCGTGGGAGGCAAAGGCAGGTAGGTCTCTGCAAGCTCAGAGCCAACCTAGTCTACATAGTGAGTTCTAGACCATCCAGGTCCACATAGTGAGACCTATCTAAAAAAAAAAAAAAAAATTTTCTTTTAATTATTAAAAAATTTTAAAAAGAAAAAAAAAGTGAAGATAACCCACAGTTTGGGAGAAAATATTTGCAGATCAGGTTTTTCATAAAAGGCTTCATCTAGAATATATTTAAAAACCAGAAATTATTTTAAAAAGAGAGAAAGAAACATACCAATTACAAACGAGCAGAAGACTTTCATAGGCACACAGATAAAAAGGAGCAAATATAAGCCCAGATTAAGCTGCTCAGCACCATAGGCCATTAGGGAAATGCAAATCAAAGCTGAGTGACACAGCGTTTCTCCCCCACCAAGACGGCTGCATTAAAGAGACAGATTGCAGCCGCCCTCCACAGCCAAAGGAAACTGGATTTCTCATCTCCTGCTGGAGGGAATGTAAGACGGTGTGCGTACTTCGTAACGGTGGTTCCTCAGAAGGTTGGGCATAGAGCTGCCATGTTACCCAGCAATATTTTGAGTTGTACAACCAAAAGAAATGGGACCAAGTGTCCCTGGGGAAGCCTGTATGGGAGTGTTGGTAGGAGCACTATTTGTGATAGCCAGAAAATGAAAACCCCCGATGGACAAACAAAGTCCAAGGTTAGAGTCCAAAAGACTTACAGAAAGCCTTGGAGGGACATGCGTGTGTGAATTTAGATGTACAAGTGAAGGGAAGATGTGACGTTTTGGGGGTGCGTTTAGGGGAGAGGGCATGGCCGCCAGAGGGCAGCCTTACCTCCAGGGATGAGGTGCTGGGTTGGCTCTGTGAGGGTCAGGCCTGCAGGGACAGGAAGCCCCCAGAACCACTCTCTCTTCCACACATCCTCCCCAGTTACCTCTAGAGCCAAATGGAGACCTCAGAATGTCTGAGAGACATGTGGGCCTGAGTTCAAATCTTTCCTCCATTACGTCAAACCTGAGTGACTTCAGGCAAGTAATAAAACCTCCTGAGTCTATTTCTTTCTATTAGTGGGAAAACAGGGCTCTTTGAGGGCAACAATGGCCCTCTTCATGATTGCTTTCTGGGAGTTCTTTGTCACCCTTCCCATGCAGAGGTGGTGTCTACTTCCCTTCACCTTAACTCCGGGCAGCCTGGACACTGGCCCCTCAGGAGAGCCACGGCTTCTCAGGGGTTCCACGAGCCGCGCTGCGGGCCAGGCACTGCTTGTGCCTAATCTTCAGTGCCAGCCATGTTTCTAGCATGGCCCATGTTCTAAGTATATGCGTGTCTTGCAGATACCCCTTCATTTAATGCCTGACACCCACGAAAGACAAGCCCCATTACCAGCCTGTTTTACAGATGTGGAAATAAAGATGTGGAGGCTGTTTAGGCACCTGTCCAAGTTGATACCAGTTGGTAGGAAATGGAGCCATACTCATACCCCAGCAGCCTGATACCACACCTCTCCACATTCCTCTCTGCACCCCAACTCTTGTTCTCCTCCTGCCCCTTGACTGGAACTCTCTGGAGATCAAGAGTTACTACCTTCTCTGCCCTGGCCTGGTATGTAGTAGGCGCTCAGAAAGTGTCTGCCAAGATGACCTTAGTTCACTGATACAGTTCTACTCAGCTGAAGGAGCTATGCTGTGGCTCCCTCTTACCACAACTCGGAGACTCTTCCTCACCGTCTCCACAAAATGACCAGACCCAGATTACCAGTTTCTGCTCAGTTGCAACTTTCTCTGTTTCACACAGCCCCTTCCTAGGTAGTCTTTGTGTGTACTGAGGGCGGTGGTGGGTGGGGAGGGTGGATCCAATTAACTTCAGATTTAGCTCATAATCAACTTATCTCAACTTGCTCGGTTCATCGTGTGGCAGTAATTAACCACTGGGGTTGTCACTCCAAGACACATGGCACGAAAATCCTCCAGCCCTTGCTTCAAGCCCTTGCAGAATTCATTACTCTGACAGTGTGCAAAGCCTCCGCTTTGGATGCCACGGGGCACGGGCTCAACCCCCCTCCATCTACCTGATGGTGAGTGTGAGGGAGAGAGAGGACAGACGCATCACTCCACTCTCACTCCTGGAGAGGCCAGGCATTAACGGTGAAAGAGTTTGGGGTGGGGTAGGTGGGCAGGAAGCTAGTGATGGCTCCTTGATCAAGAAGGGGGTTGCTGTCTTTGGGTGGTCTGTGCATGTGTCTCTCCCTCTGTCCCAACTATAAAGAACTATGGTAGAATTTGTTGGAAAAGGTTCTTCATGTCCACACTCTATGAGCTGGTGGCCTTATTACTGACCTGGGGACAGAAAGAAAGGCTGGTTCTGGCAGCTGCTAAGATGAGCTCATCAGCATCTGCCTGATGCCTGCATACACCCCCTGCTTCCCAAGAGCCTCCAAGCTGCACCCAGTAAAGAGAGGTCAAAGGTCAGCCTTATGACCATGTGTCCAGGAAAGAAAGCCCTTGAAGGAGACGGGGTGGCTGGCCTGCATGCCTTTGCCACAGGTCTCCTCACTAAATACGCACGAGGTGTGCAGTACCTGTTCAGCTACCTAAAAGGAGGGGGAGCCCTGGTTTTCACCTAGCTTCACTTCATTTGGAATCTTTTCTTTTTACATTAATACTAACAACTAATGTGATTTTAAAATAAAAAGATAATTGCTTTTTGCAAGCTTTTGTAATAAATTTATTTAAAAATTCTAAAAACAACAAATTAAAATAAGTATATGACCTGAAGAACAAAGAAAATATGTCCAAAGGCCACGTCTAGCCCCTAGGCTGCCATCCGACCCACCTCACCACCAGCAGCTCCGCCAACTGCCAGGCCTGGCTAGAATCAGGAGTGCTGCCTGATGCCCAGGGACCCGCCAGAGAGGAAAGGAAAGACCCAGATGGTGTAGGAGGCCAAAGAAAGAACGGAGTGATAGCATTCAGGAAGAGGGGGGTGGGAGTTCAGTCAGCGATCTGGGGCCACCTGGCCTCTTCATTCCTGTGGGTGGCACTCCTAGCTTCCTGGTCACTCTGGTTTCAAAGTGAGAAAATTGCTTGTGAAAATGAGAACCATACTCTCCAAGTCAGTCTCCAAGCCTTGCTGACTCTCTCTCTCCTACTCCACTGCATGGACTTGTCCTGGACCACACTGTCCTTCTCTCTCTCTCCCACCATTGTTGCAACTTCCCCCAGGCCTCCCCACCCCCACCCGACGCCAGGGTCTACGTGAAGAGTGCAAAGACAGCACACCTGCTCTGTCATGTCACCGAGACTGCAGAAGCCTCCTCCTCCCCAGGACTGTTCATGGAGTCTTTCACAAACCCCTTTCTCAGAGCTGTGAGAGATCTGAGGAACACCCCTCACAACTACACAACAGGTCCTAAAGGCAGGCAGCGTAGAGGGCCCCTCAGTGTCACCAGACATTCCCAAGGGGTATGTCTCCGAAGGAGCATATCAAGGTTTGGAGTGTTGGGCTGAGCTCTGGCTCTGTGAAGGCACTGGCTAACATGCAGATGTCCATTGGGTAAGAGAGACGACCTCCTAGGTTTTGCAGAGAGGTTTCATAGGTCATTAACCAAGTTTGTTTTTAATCTGGTTCTTATGCTAATATTTTTACAACGCTTTTCCTGAGGAATTGGAAGTATGGCTTGGTAATAGAGTGCTTACCTAGCACACACACAGGTCCTAGATTCAATCGCTGGCACTGCTAACCCACAAAAATTATTTATTTTGTTTGGTTTTTGGGTCAAGGTTTTTCTGTGTAGCCTAGGCTGTCGTGGAACTCTCTCTGGCCTAGAACTCAGAGCTTCGCCTGCTTCTGTCTCCGGAGTACTGGGATTAAGAGCATGTGCTACTTACTATGCCTGGATTATTGTTTTATTATTTAATTCTTTTTAAACGGGGCTCAAGAGGTGGTTCAGTGGTGAAGAGTACTGGCTACTTACTCTTCCAGAGGACCTGGGTTTGATTCTCAGAGCCTGCAAAGCTACGGAGGCACACGACATTCTGTAACCCCAGTTCTAGGGTGCCTAATGCTCTCTTCTGGCCACTGTAGGCCACAGACACACACATGCTGCAGAGGCCAACATGCAGGCAAAATGCCCACATACAAAGTAAACTAATTTACATTTTCTGTGCTTGAGTGCTTGAGTGTGCGTGCATGACACACCACGTGTATGGCAGTCAGGGCAGCTTGTAGAACTGACTTTCTCCTTCCACCGTGTGGGTTCTGGGTCATCAGACTTTGTGGCAAATGCTCTCACCCAATGAGCCATCTCCCCAGCCCACAAAAAAAAACTTGTAAAAAGGCTTTTCCTGAGAGAGGGTATAAATCCCTCTTTCTCAAGTAGTCTTGGAACCAATAAATTTCCCAATTAGTTACAAATAGAGTCAAGACTTCATTTCACATAATATCAGTTTTATATTGGTATAATATTCATGCTATGGGTCAATGTTTGTCAAAGGTTCCTGTGATAAAGGTATTGTCCCCAGAGGGGCACGATTGGAGAAATTGTGGGACTGTAGGAAAAGTAGGACCTAGGGAGAGGTCCTTAGGCCATTTGGGGACAAGTGTTCGAAGGGGATTATGGGACCCTCACATTTTAGTTTTTACTTCCTTGTCATTACGAAAAATGTCTTCCATATACACACCATACCACTATAATCCAACATCCCTTCTAGAGGACCAAAGTTACATGAACCCTGGGCTAGAAAGTCCAGTACTATGGACTAAGTACACATCTCTCTGGAATATAATTATCCCCAGTAACTTATTATAGCAATTATGACTAAAACAATTACGTTTTTAACTGTTCAAAAGTGTATTTGGACATACAAAAAGTGTATTTGTTCAAAAGCGCTGTAGGAACCATGCCTAAGACAGTGATATGAGCTGAAGATTTCAAGCAAGATGGACAACTGCCACTTTGGGGGAAGTAAGAGAACAAGGCCAAGAACTTGGAGGAGTGAGGCCTGTTACACAGCCTCTCTCGTCTGCACACAGTGTGTTTTGAACTGGCTCACAGCCCCCACTGGCAGATAAGACATACAAACTGACTGCTCCAAAGTCCCCTCTTCTTTTGGACCTGCCACTATCAAATGGTGTGCAGATCACAGGTACAGTTTGATGATGGGGGTGGGAGGGGCTAGGGAGATGGGTTAGGTCCTGCTGTAGCAGCCCACCTCAGCCTACACAGTGGCCAGTTAATTGAGATGAGGGGCAGCCAGCCATCACAGCAGATCTGGCAGGATCCTAATGACAGGCTTATTAGCCTTTAGTTTAGGGAGTGTTGTTTCTCTAGAAACAATAAGCCTACATTTCTTTTCCCTAAATTGCTAATTCCTCACATGTAACTAATTCTGACTGGTCTTTCTCTCTCTTCCTGTTCAAACTAAAAGTGCAGCCTGGACCTGCAGAGTCAGGAAGAGAAAGAAACCCAAGCACTCAGTAAGTAATTGGGTGCCATTTACTTTTCCATCTCCAACCTCCCCAGTCGTTTGCCTGGGCAGATCTCATCGGCTTCTCTGAAGTCACTGTGAGCTGTGTTCTGGGGGATTTTTTTTTCTTTGTTTTGGTTATTGATTTTGTTTTGGTTTTTGAGATAGTCTTCTGTAGCTCAAGACTGAAGTCACTAAGTAGCTGAGGCTGGCCTTGAACTCCACGTCCTCCCGACTATACTTCCCAAGGGCTGGGTTTATAGGTGGGTACTACTATACCTGCCTGGCTGGTTGGTGTGTTGGTGCCACCGAGCCCTTGGGTTCTGGTTTTGAGAGAGTGAATTCCATGTGCCTGGAGTTTTAGAGCAAATCCTGGGGCTTAGTCAATATTTTCATGTACATCTGCGGCTTACTCCTGTCTCACTGGCAACTGTTGCTCTAACACAACGAGGAAGGCAGCGCCTTGATTGGCAAGGCCGACAAGTAGCCCCACCACACCCGTGACTCTGCGCCTTTCTGCCAAAACAGGCCCTGAGTCATGGAGAGAAGGGGGCTGTGTTTGCAGCCGGAGGAGCAACAGGGCAACTGTGGTTGGTCCATTGCTTGTTCGTGCATTACCTGACATCTACTAAGAGATGCTCCTGGTTGCCCCAGGACCCAGACATGAGAACAGTCCTTCTAACAACCACGTCATGCATGTAGCTCTTACCGAGTTCCGAGCACGGTGGCTCTGTGTGTACATTTCATTTATGCATCGCTCTGGGGGATGGAAAACTCTGCGGTTCTCAACAAGGTACTCAGCTAGTAAGGGTGAGCTCCGCGGATGTCGACTGAGGTTCTGACGGCAGAGCCTAAACCTCCCTGCCCACATCATGCATCCCGTGAATTCTTTTCCAATAGACAAATCACAGAATACAAAATGCACTTTCCCTTTAACTAGCAGTTCTGGTTCTAAGATTTTACTGTGGAGATACACAGGAAAACACACTGAGACTTACACTTAATTAGAAAGCATGGGGAGGGAGGGAAGAATGAAAAGAGGACAGGAGGGAGGACTGTGAGTGTGGGGATTATGAAAAAGACCTCCAACATATATTATTAAATGTATGAAACAAAATATAAAAGAGGATTATGTATTACATAGTTTTGTCTCTGCTAGTAAAAAAATGGATAAGATCCATGTGGTAAGAGATAAATGAAATATTACTGAAAACAACACATGTTTACACTAAACTGAACAATAAAGCTGAGATTGGCAGGGAAGTGGCTTATTTGTTTTATTATTTTTTCTGTACAGTTTGAATATTTATTCACATGAATGCATTACTCTTTATTCGAAATTAACATTTGATTTTAAATTAACTTTTTTCTTAAGAGCCAGACAGTGCACATATCCCAAGGAGTCCACACAGTCTAGGAGGAGAGATGATATTCAGGATGCATGATGCTCAGGCCTCCTCCTGACCCGTGCTCTGGAACAGAGCTGCCATAGGAGGAAGTCCTTGCTTTCTGGGACAGCCTCATGATGCCAGGAGTACACCGGCCATGACACTTATAAAAAGACTTTAAATACTTACTTAAAACTTTCCAGGCCTCCCCAGGCCAGTACCCAACACTCAGTGGTAGCCTGTCCCTCCTGCCTGAAATACCTGACTCAACAATGGCAGGCCTTTCCAGGAGGCTATGAACAGCCAAACGGAAAACAGACCTATTCCGAGTCCTTCCTGCCTCCAACTCTGGAAAACCTAATCTTCAGGGGCACTTGAAGCATCAACAGACTTGGTGGCTTACTTTCCCCAGATCCCACCAGTGTATTTAAAACAGCACAATAAAGAGCGAGCGGGGAAGGAGAATTTTGACCAAATCACACTGCCAATAGGATATAGGGCAGGGAAGCCGCAAGGATGGCATATTGGTTACTTTACTCATTGCTGTAACACACTGCCCGGCTGACGCAACTTGAAGGCAGGGTTTGTAACAGCTCACAGCTTGAGACAGTCCATCATGGCAGGGGAGTCACGGCGGCAGGAGCAGGAAATGAGTGCCAGTGCTCAGCTCAGTTCTGCTTTTACTCAGTCTAGAACCCCGGAGCAAGGGACAGTGCCACTCACACTTTCCTCAGTTAATCCCATGAGAAAATTGCTCACAGACAGGCGCAGAGGTTTGCCTCCTGGGTGATTCTAGGCCCAGCGGAGTTCTCCATCAGGACTAACCATCACATACGGAGACAGGAGAACAATATGAGCAGATGCAGAGCCCGGACCTCTGTGGTCTGGGTAGTTAGTTGTGATACCAGTGTCTGCCCAGTTTCACTGGAGGGTCAGTTACGTCTATTCACAGGATAAGCCTGGGCGCTGTCCTCAGAAGCAGGAATCTTTTGCCTTCCAGACTGACTGTGCACATCTTACCTATACACAGAAAGACTCTGGTAAGTCTCTGTGGCTGTAAAAACAGATGGCGAAAGCTCTTTGTGCAGGGGCGGCAACAGGACAACCCTCTGTGAGACTAGATTGCTGAAGGGTGCCGACCACACCCCTCCTCCCATATGTTCCCCTCTAGACCAAGCCATCTCCAGGCCACTGTAGAACAAAACTATGTCTTTGCCTCTTTTTAATTTGTCTTGTTTGAAACAGAGGTTGGCCTTGAACTCACAACGTTGCTGAGGGTAGCCTTGAACTCCTGATACCTCCATGCCCAGAGAGCAGGTGTGGGTCGCCATGCTTGGCTCATTTTTATCTTTCGCTGCTTCAGAATCACACAGAAATGTGAAGGTTGCTGGGTGGCGTCCTGCCCAGGGCTGCCCTATTGCTGTCACCCTGCCCACGCGTGGCCGCTGCTGCTACTTCAGAGTACACTCCGCAGCCACAAAGTGTGAGGCAGCCTGCCTTCCTGAGAGGTGGCATCCGTATCCGTATCTCGCACCTCATGGCTGAATGAGGAACAGGAATGTGGGAAGCGCAGCGTTCTTCTGAAGGTGTCGTCTAGGTCTGAGGACAGCCCGTCTTTATGGAGGAGGCGGTGTGGCGCGGTGGTCTCCACTCAGCTCCTGGACCCAGGTCTGCTAGCTGTGTGGCCCCGAGCGTCCCGGTTCCAAATTCACGAAACCGAGACCATTCCGTCTGCCCCACGGCACTGTCGCGTGGATGAACACAGCGCACAGCTCAGCATGTCCACTCATGATACCACTGTGGCCACCTGTGGCTCCCCGGCCCACAGCCACCCTCAGTGTGTCCACGTTGGTCTCAGAAGGGCTGTTCTGTTCGTGCCAGGCCACTCTCAGTAACCGCCCACTCATTCTTACTGCTTATGTGGCAGAATGCACGCTTAGTTAAAAGAACGTTCTAGAGAAGTGGTTCTCAATCTGAGGGGTGTGCCCCTTCAGGGTCAAACAACTCTTTCACATGGGGTCTCCTAAGACCGTTGGAGAACATAGGTATTTACATTATGGTTCATAACAGTGGCAAATTTACAGTTATGAAGTAGCAATGAAGTAATTTTGTGGTTGGGGGTCTCCACAACATGAGGAACAATATTAGGAAGGCTGAGGACCAATGAGTTACAGACTCCACCTGCTGGGGCCCAAAATCCAGCTCTGACACTTACAAGGCTTTGGAAAGATAATTGCCTCTTGTCCTTACTGCCAAGGGAGTTGGGGAAAAGGGAGGCTACAGCTTCTCTTTGCTGATACAGTTAGGAGGCTTGACAGACACATGTGGACAGTGCCTGACTCGGAGCCCCCCACGTTGCCCACTTTCCACACTCCCAGCCCTTCCTGACACATAGCTCCTTCGTGCTGTGCTTCTGCCAGCTTGGGGCCTGTGTGTATTAGGTGATGGGAGAACTGAAAGCCACTGGGTGGAGAGGGACCCTCTGCCTCAGGAGCCACTAACCCCAGGCCCACAGTGGTGCAGCCTGTGCTGTGCCTGCACTATGGCTGGAGAGCGTGTGCTGAGCATGCAGTGCGGCTGGAGAGTGTGATCCGAGCATGCAGTGTGGCTGGAGAGACTGCGCTGAGCCTGCATCGAGAGCAGTGGAGGTGCTGTGGCGCTCCCACATCTGCCAGCCACTCTTACTTAAGTGCACTGTCCTGTTCAGGAGTCCCCACAGCCCTGTGGAGTAGAACAGCCAGTGCTGCTGTAGTTGGGTGCTCAGTCTGGAAGGTATGAGGACGAGCTCCAGCCATCAACAGCCTTGGACACATCTCCTTTCCGTCATCTACAGACTGAGACTGGTTCAAAGGACCTAAGACGCCATACACATATAGCCTGTATCAGTTAGGCTGTTTTTATACATATGAAGAAAGGTGCCAAGTGACGCTGTGACAGATTCAATAATTTGCCCAGTGTCTCATAGGCAGAAAATGGGCCAGGTGAGGAGGGGTGAGGGTTGGATTTAAAATCCCAGCAGCCTGTGCTCTTGGCTGCCAAGGCCTTTGCTCCAGGCTGGCTAGATTCAAGCGTGGTGGGAGGGGTCTAACGGCCCTTTCAAGCTAAGGAGTGAGGAGGTGAGAGCTGGAGGATCAAGTGCACAGCCCACTGAGGTAGAACCAGCCTGGGCCTGAGTGTGAGAAATCCCATCATGTGAGAAAGCCTCAGGCATGTTCCCTCCGCTCTTGGAACATCCTCCCTTGGAACCTGGTGCCCTGATTTGCTTACCAGGAGATCAAGCAATGCTACAGCAATGTTTAAGGACTCAAGAAAAAGCCAGGAGGTAAATGACCATACCACTTATATATGTTGAACTCTCGCAAGGGACTCAGGTCCATCACGTCCTGAAGCAACACACCACAGCCTGTCCTTGTCACAATGAGAGGTCCAGCTGTCAATGTCACAGAGCCCTGCCTGGGGGTTACATCTGGGCAAGGCTGATGTCTGCCAATACCCACTCTCACCCTCAACTCTTTCCCCAATCCAATTAGTAAGGCCAATCAATATTGGTATCCAATTGCCAAGAGGAAGAGGAAGAGGAAGAGGAAGGCTGGGCAGGTGTGCTGCTTGCCAATGAAAACCAAGCCTGCCCTGCTGCGGCACCTCCTACAGTGCGTAGCAAATGAATGTGCTGCAGAGAACACCCATTAAATCGCACTCGCTGGCGGGCACGGCAGGTTGCCAGAGCGCTGCCCCTCCCTTCCCAGAGAAGCAGGTATGGGGTTTGACCGCCACAGTATTTCTGCCTGCTCTCAGCCCCTCTATTGCTCAGATTCTTGCTTGCAAGTCGCTGCCAATTTGGGTCTTGTCCTGTCCTTCTCTGTCTTGCCCTGCCCTGCCCTGCCCTGCCCTGCCCAGCCCTGCCCAGCCCTGCTCTGTCCTGCCTCCATTATAGGTCATCAGGAGGCACAAATGGGATCCCAGTAGGGATGGCAGCATGTGCAATGCAGGGATGGGAACTCTTACCATATGGGGAACATCATGGAGGAAGGAACACAGGACAGCTAGCTCTCATATATAGCCAAGAGTAGAAGCAGCTGGACAAAGTGGCACATATTTGTAATACCAGCACTTGGGATGCAGAGGTAGCAAGTTTAGGAGTTCAAACCCAACCTTAGCTTCATAGCCTGGCATATATAAACCCAGTGAGAGAGAGAGAAACAAAGACAGAGACAGAGACAGAGAGATACAGAGAGATATACAGGGATAGAAAGACAGAGATAAAGATGACAGAAAAAGAGAGACAGAGAGGAGAGATTGAGCATTCCTGGAAATAGAGACACCAGCCATTGAGGGCCAGCTTCCTTCAGAAGGGGTTGGAGAGGGTCTTGGTTAGAGAGGGGTGAGGGTGGGCTGTTGTTGGGTTTAATCTGCTGCCTCTTCCTGGTCAGTGACTGGGTCTGGCTGAGGTGAGTCCAGTGGGTGGGGAGGGGGGAGGCAGCTGGGTGTAAGGTGTGAAGGCTGGCAGAGTGGGGGGCTTGGGAGGGAGGATGGAGAGCACATCAGACATGCACAACCTCTGGGCCGCCTTTATCCTGACTTGGAAACAGTTGCCGAATCAGCGGGTACCAGAGCCCAAAGGACACTAAAAGTCAAGCCCGGGGTTCAGTTTGCTTTTCTGAGCCTCCAAGGGATCTTAGGGCCTTGGACGAATGCTTTCTACCAGTGAGCATTCCTTGGCTTATGCAAGACTCCCCAGGAAGATTCCAGATGAGCTAAGTTTTCCTGGTTTAAAAAGAAAAAAAGAAGGAAGGAAGGAAGGAAGGAAGGAAGGAAGGAAGGAAGGAAGGAAGGAAGGAAGGAAGGAAGGAAGGGGAGAAGAGAAGAGAAGAGAAGAGAAGAGAAGAGAAGAGAAGAGAAGAGAAGAGAAGAGAAGAGAAGAGAAGAGAAGAGAAGAGAAATTTGCCTTTGACACTACAGGCCCTTCTACTCAAGGAGATCTTTTGAGCCTGGGAATCCAAGATCAACCTAGACAGACATAAACAGAGCTCACCCACAAAAGTCTTAAAAACTTCAGCAACACTGGAAAGGACTCTGCCTTTTCTGCAAGAGTGAAGGCACAGCGAGGGTACAGCCATGTGCAGAGAGCCAGCATAGCCAGGCCTGGGCCCTAGAACCACCCTGCCCCTTTGCTGCTTTCTCCAGCTTCTGCTTCCTCCCTCTGTTCATAAGCATTCATTCCTCAAGCTCAGGAAGTTGACACTTAGACTAGGGCATGGGCTCCCTGATGAGATGAGCCAGAAAGTGATTGTGTCTGTGCTTGCTTGTTTGTTTTGTTTTGTTTTTAGTAGCAACCCTAAGAATATTGGTATCTTCTTGGGCTCTGTAGGCATGGCCAAGTAAGCAGAGGCTCTGGAGCCTTCTGGAAGCCACTGGGCAGGAAGAGCTATGGTGACACACAGAGCAACCTGATGGCAGAGAATCTGGGATTTCTCGGGTTTGGAGGTGGAGGAAGGAGAAGCGGTGCACACTGAAAGGGAAGAGGGCTCCCCGGCACAGCGTCAGCATGAGTTTGGTTTTGCTTTGACAGAGGTTATGTACTTGAGACAAAACTTTTCTACGTAGCCCAGGCTGGCCTGGAACTCTCTATGTGGTCTAGGATAGTCTCAAGCTCAAGATCTTTCTTCCTCAGTCTCCCAAAGGGTGGGGTTATGGGTGTGTGCCATTGCGCACAGCATTCACCTTGAGTTTGAAAGCTCACCATGTCAAGACTGACAGTCCCACTACCTGCACTGTTCATGGGGCCTCAGGCAACTTAGCTTCCACTCCCAATTTTTTTTTAAGCTCCAAAATGGAGCAAAAAGCACTCACTTAGTAAATTTTTGTGAGTCAAAAAGAAGCTGCATGGAGTCTTAATTCTCAGGCACAAAAGGCATTCTTCTCCCCCTGGCCTTCGGGACTCAGGAACCCAGAAGTCCCTTCCCACCCAAACCCCTCTCTCTCCAGACATCCCCACCAAAATACGGAGAATTAAAACATGCAATCACACAGCTCTTGACGGGAAATGCTTTGGAAATTTTCGGCTCCATTTACTTCTCAATCTAATTTTGTCCTCGGTTGCACATTATGCGCAGATGGAGTCTCGTGTGGTTTCCCGGGCGCTCCACACACCAGCAGGAGGCAGCCGGCAATAGTTGCTGCTCTTTCTCTCCCAACACATGAGAGGCATAATGAGGGCATCCAGCGGTCTCTAGTGGCACCCCTAGATGAGAGGGCCCAGCCTGGGCACTTTGGCACACAGGTCAACCCACCTCTCCTACCGTTTCCTCCAGTTGGTACTAGGGTATAGCTCATAGCCAATTCTAGCCACAACATAGGTTCCCATTGCTGTCCACCCTGAAAAGTGCCCCTACCAGGCTCCAGCCTTCCTCAGCCAGACTCTGTGGCTCTTCACTGCCTCCAGTTCACACCCAGACTTCCACTGCCCTTTTCCCAACCATTTTGATTGAAACTGTCTAGACAGTGTGCCCTTCCCCACTTCATCTCCATGCCTTGGAAAACTCTGTGACGCTCTCAGCAGTTCCACTTTGGCAGACCCTTCCCCTCCAGCCCTACCCCTGGCAGTCCCACATTCCCTCTTGAGCACACTCGGAGCCCTGCACACGTGTCCACATCCTAGCACCTGTGAGACTGATAAGACAGCTGTTCACTAGAAGACGCAAGCCTGACTGCCTCCAACAGCCACCTGGGACTTAGTCACCTGGTCCCTGGGAATGCCTGCACCACGCCTGGCATGAGCCGAGACCGAGTGCCCATTAGCTCAGAGAACATTTTCCCAGCCACTGCACTGAGCTAGACTGGGTGAGGTGCTAAGGACTTTGTGCCCATACGGCAGGAGGCGTCTGTTGTGTGCTTTGTTATCTGCCTCATCTCCCAGCTCCAACCAGGGAGCTACCCTGACCTCAGCCTCCCTTTGTTCCCCCCATGGGACTACAGCCAGTCCTAGCTTCATCGCTTCTCCTTCATCCACACGGTTGCAGCTTTGCCAGGTCCTCTCCTTTTCTCTCTGGAGGGTTTGAAGCCTCTATGAGCTCGTCAGAGCTTCTTGCTGAGCCTCAGCCTCATTTCATAATCCCTTGCCAAGACCCCCAAGAGATGCCTGCAGGATCCCTATAGGATGCCTATAGGATGCCACTCATGCTTAGAGGCCTTGGAGGCTTCTTAACACCTGATATTGCTAAGACCTAGCTCCCCAGGAGCCTCTGTGCCGTGTCCCTTCCTCCTCTCCATCTGCTTATCTCTGTGCTGGGTGTCCCCGAAACCATCATCACACTATAGTCCATCTGCTTCCAAGATTTCCTCATCTCTCTTTCAGCCTGCCTAATCCCTGTCATTTTCAAGGTTCCAGTGTAGCTTTCTGGTCACTCCCTACAACCCGGGGAGGTAGAGGCGGCCTTCCATATGCTCCTGTGAGGACATGACTCTTCATGTCCTTTAAAGGAGCTCCAACCTTTAAAAACATTTACTTCTGCTGCCCCAGGAGCCTTGTTAGGAAGGGCATGTGCATGACCTCATTTGACCTCTCTAACAGCCTATGAAGAGAGAGCTCTTCTTGTTCCTAGGTGTGGAAACTGGGAACCAGAGAATTTCAAAATCCTTTTCAGCATCTTTATGGTAGGGGTAAAAGATCCTCCTTAGGCCTGGCAGGTAGGCAGGCACCCAAATTCTTGATGGAGGGGCTCTGTGGCCTCACCCTGGGGGAGGTCTCTTGGTGTCCACTCGGTGTGGCCCACCGTGGCCAACACTTCACCTTATTTAGCCTCAGTTTCCCCTTCTGTAAACCTAGAGTCAACCCTTTCCTTGTTGCCTTCCCTAGGATGGAGTGCTGGCAGGTGGCAGTCCTTACATAAGTAGCTGGGCTGTGACAGGCTGTGATGGGGGTGGGGGAGAGTCAGCACAAACTTTAGAAACTGTCCCAGTGAGGAGTTTCTTAGTCCTCTTAAAACCAAGGCTTTTCATTGGTTTCTGTGAGATAGAAGGTGACGGAAGGGCTCCCATTTCTTCCCCAAACCAGACTGTCCCTGGGTTATTTAAAATCACCATTTCGCTGTGCCCATCCCCCACCCCCAAACACAATTGTGACAGTCAAGCAAAGAAAGGGGAGAGAGAGAGGGGAAAAATCCATAAAGGCTCTGCAAAGTGGAGGCCCGTGGAATTCTCCGGCTTCTGACCACCGGTTAGTGACGTCAGGATTTATAACTGTATTAAATGGTGTGACAGGCAGCCTTGATATATCAGTTCTCCTTCTCCCCAAATCACAGACAATAAAAGCTTTGGCAGTGAAAGTCATTCATCATCATAAAGACCCGAGACATCCTGGTCATCAATTTCACTCACATCCTTAATACCCTGGAGAGGGTGCAGGAGTTGAGCACCTCAAAGCAGGGAGGAAAAAACACGAGGGGAGGTTGAACAGGAATAATTACAAAGGTCAAAGGAGGGATTCACCTGAGAGAGCACCACGGCCAGCCACAGTCACTTCCTGCTGCAGGTGAGCTCCGGTCACAGACAGCCTTGCCCTTTGGATCTGCCTTGGGCAGTCTAGAGGAACACGGGGTGGGAGCAGCTGAAACAGGGCCCCCAAACCGTACCTGGAAGTTCTGGGGAATATGGACATACATGTGGAACCCAGAATCTTGGGGATGATTCCTATGGGAGCCCCTTACTCTATCCAGAGAGATTTTGAACTAATGAAGACCTAGCCCCACACTGGCTATCCACGTCAATCTTCCTCCTCTCAGCCTTGCCAGGGGTTGTGCTCCCCGGAGTAAAGAATATCAAAATATTCCTAGTCCATCCGGCTGGTAGAATCACTGCCCCAAACCCTTAGTAAGTCCTTAGCCACTCCTGTTCCTCTCTCAGCCTTTACGACCCCGCCCCCAAATCCAATCACTTTGATGGTGCAGAGATGGGAGTCTAGAAGAATTGGAAGGCTCCAGTTAGTGAGGCCATCTGTCCTTCCTATTCCATCACATCACCTTCCTGTCAGCCTTCTCGGGTAGCCAGCTAGGTTTCTCTGCCCCTCATAGTCTGCTCTCACCCTCGACTCCTGTTTATCCTCTCTGCCAGCAGGGCAGTATAGAGAAGAGAGCAGTCCTCTCAGCCTGAAGGTGAAGAGCTGAGGACTCAGCTGAAGAGAAGCCAACCTGAAGCCATGGCCCTCCTCAGGCTTGGCCAGAAAGCTGACAGAAGAAAAATAATGACAGCTATTTCTGTCTTGCTTTTTACCCCCTCAAAACAAGACAATTGAAAAAAAAAAAAAAGTTTGGGTCTAAGTTTGGCCTGGAGTTGCTGGGTTTCCCACACTGGATGAAGTCGATAGAGTGGGAAAGTCCTCCAGGGGCTAAGCTTAGCATGCTGAGATGGCTGGACATCTCCAGATGGCCTGGCCTACGTAAGAATGTGCTAGAAGCCAGGGGTCGGGGGTGGGGGGTGAGGGGTGAGGGGTGGGGGGT
>NW_026589732.1:981242-1090567 GCF_907164565.1 Psammomys obesus
GTGGGGGGTGGGGAGTGGGAGGTGAGGGGTGGGGGTGAAGGGTGAGGGGTGAGGGGTGGGGGGTGAGGGGTGGGATGTGGTGGTGGCTGATTCCTTTAATCAGCACTCAGGAGGCAGGCGGATCTCTAGGAGTTTGAGGCCAGCCTGGTCTTCAGGATAGCCAAAGTTACACAGAGAAACCCTATATTGAAAACAAAACAAAAAGTGCTAGAATGGAATGGAATGGAAGCTTTGGATTCTTTGTAAACTCAGTTATGTTATGTAAATACGTTTTTGTTTTTCATTTGGGCTTTAGTTTGTTCATAGCTGATAACTGTCTCGTGCAGGGTGTGGTCTTTGCCAGCTGATAAGGCCTTCTACAGGCAGCATGGAGAGGGCCTGGTCTAGGGCTCTAAGGATATAAATTGAGACCCCAGGAAGGGAAAGCATGGTGTGTGTTGGTGGCCTGTGGCAAGTGGCAATTTGAAGAGACCAGAGACGGTGTGGCAGTGTGGCAGTTTGGTGCAGGCAGATGCAGAAAAACGCTTCAGGGTGCAGCAGCTTGGTGGAGACTGCTAGCTGTGTTTACTGTTGGTGGAGATTGGTATAGAGCCCTAAAAGAACCCATTGACCCTAAACAGCTGGGAGAAGTAAAGGGGTCTGTGCCCTCTCTCCCCACTAACCTTCTCTCTCCTACTTAGGGTTGGGGGGTGGAAGGGAGAGGCCTTAAGGAGCCCCATATAAAATAGTTTAAAAACGAGTGCTACAAAGGAGAGGACCGAATTTCCTGTCCTGGCTCAAGTCTGAAATGCCCCCCCCCCCCCACTCATGTTATAAATATTTGGGTCCAGCTGGTGGCTGTAGGGGGTAGGGCCTGGCTGGTGGAAATAGCTCACTAGGGGTGACTCTCAGGAGGTGTGCCCATGCATCATGCCTGCCTCCCACCAGCCACACATTCTGCTGTGCCTTCCTCATGGTGACGGACTGAGACCATCCTGAAATAGTGAGCCAACCAAAGCCTACCCTTCCTCCAGTTACTCTCTTCAGAAATTTTGTCATGAGGATGAGAAAGACAGCAAATAATGGTTCCTCCTGAGTTAGGAGGAACGCTGGCTGGCTGCCATCAGCTTTGTGTGTACTGTGTCCCCTGGATTACAGTCTGTGCACTGAGGTCTCCTCTGCCATACTTCCTTCCTGTCTGTCACAAGCACAGCAGGCCTGGTGAGAGGCTCCGTGGTCAAGGGTGTGGCGGATTTTATCACACAGTAAAATGGAGACAATGATAATAGCTCCCTTCTAGAGACATTATGTAGAACAGACATATTAACATGAACCAAAAGACTTAGACCACTGCTGAATGTGTGTTTTCCCTCCTGTGGGTGACCTCAGGTTGTCTGGTCCCTAGCTTGGGCATGCCTCTGGCTGTTCCAAACTGAGACTAGCTCTCTGGGATAGAGGCCTTGCTCTAGAGGCCACACAGATTACTAACTCCCTCAAGGTGGGCAAGTGACGCCATCCTGGACGTGGCACAATAGAGGTAAACAAAGAGATTAGTGAGCCTGGAAAAGAAGACATTTCCCTGGACAGGCCCATCTGGTAAACAGAAGGTACCCTAAGACCCAGGCTGACAGCAGTCTTACCAGGCACTTGAAGACATTCCCAGAGGGCAGAAGTCCTACAACCTCAGATAAGGAAAATAAAAGCTAATAGAGATAAATTAAAGAGGCTTTTTTTCCCCTGGACTTGGAACATCAGCAGCAGGGTGGGGAGTGGAGGCAGCAGATAGTAGAAGCCAATGGATTTGGGAAGAATGAATAATTATGATAATATCTCAAAATCAAATGTGCTTCTTTGCTCACAGAAGATATGTATGTGAGTGTGTGAATCATATCAATAACCTTGACAATGACCTAGAAGGGTGGAGTGAGGGGTGATTAGCAACAACCAATCATAATAGTCTATCTAACCCTCTGCCTTCCACTTCCTGAGTCCATACTCTATCCCACGCCCTGCGTCAGGCTGGGCTGGAGGAGGCGGAGAGGATTTGGAATCTCACAGAGAGTTAAGCGGGGCTTGAAGAATTATGAATCAAGGATCAACAGTGGTGGGCTGGTTCAGAGCCCAGATGAAGGGCATAATTTCTGATTGGGGTGGTTTCGGGGAGGGGCCTGCTACCAGGAGACCTGTGCTGAAGACGCCTGGGGAGAGTCGGTGGGTCCTCTGCCCCAGCGTGGCTGGATTTTACAGGCAAGGCTCTGTACCAGATTTCACATTCCTTCTAAGAGTGAAGCCTGGAGCATCCTGGGCTGGCAGGGTGATGGCCTTTCTGTGGGTTCAGAGGAAAGGCATAGTCCTTACAGCTTATGGGACATTTGCTTTATCTTTCAGGGACACCTCTCTACAGTCCTACAGTGAGGGAATGGGCTGGGCTTGTGGCTCTCATCTCAAAGATGTGGAAAGCGGTGCTCAGAGGGAAAAGGCATCCTCAGCATGCATAGGAGTTATGGCAGGCCTAAAGCATAGCTCTGCATGGACTCCAAGGCATCCATTCTTCCTTTCACAGCCGACTACTACCACCTCTGAGCAAACCTTGGTCAGGAGCCCAGCAGAGGCAAAGGTGCCAGTGTGGCCACTGGAAGAAGGTTAAAAGGCAGGCCTGGATCCAGGCTTGCATGTTTTAATCACTGAGATTGAGGTAATATGTTATAGCAACAACCAATAACTATGACACAAGCCACAGAGTGTCTAGAATAGAGAACCACTGTCCCTGGTTCCACCTTAAAGACCTTTAAGTCTGGCTCTGCCACCAGCTATTTTTTTGAATCCCGGATTTTCAAAGCAACACTTAAATAGCCCAGGACAAAGTGTCATACCTTTCAATATCAACTCATTTAATGACATGATAAGTCATTTTAGATGTCCGCTTGCTTGTATTAAGAAATAATGGAATATCAGTAAAACCTCCCTCTGAGAGCATCTATGATGGTGTTTCCAGAGACAATTAGCTCTTGAGGGCTCTGGCCTAGAGAACAGATGAATCCAGCATCAAGTTCATAAATGATGGCATGTATTGGAAGGTGGAGAAAGGAGGCAACGGTGCCTAGCTATAAACTGTCAGTCCCCTGAGGCACGTCCTTGGAGTGTGTCTTGCTCTGTCTTTACCCTGTATTGCTTTTCTCCGCTTCCTGGTTGTCATGGGGTGACCTGCTCTTCTCAGTCACACGCTCTCCATATGATGAAGCAACACCACTGAAACCAAGGCTGGAAACCATCTCACCTCCCTTCACTCGTCCTCTCAGGCATTCTGGTCACGTAGAAAGGTCCTACCCTGATGTCTAAAGGAAACCGAGGCTCACACAAAACAGCTTGGTCACCCAATCCTGTTAGCAAGCTGCAAGTCAAAGCTGGGTGGACTATGTGGCATCACAGCCCCGGGTGCCAGCCTGGCTGTGTCTCGGGACACAGACAGCTCTGCTCAGAGTCCTCGGAAGAAACAGAGCTCAAAGCTGTCAGAAATACGACAGCAGGGGCCGGGCCAGGGAGAGAACCTCTTCCACCTCCAGCTGAGGGAATCCGCACTCTCTTAACTGTTAGTGGGACAAATATAAAGCCTACACTTCAAAGAGTAAAGGGTGGGAAGATCCAAAGCTCACAAAAATGTGTGGTTAGCTCCAGAGACAGCCTATTCAGTTTTCAAAGGACTCAGTGTTACGCTCCTGGGGGTTAGAGAGATGGCTGAGTGGTTAAGAGCATTGGCTGCTTTTCTAGAGGACACAGGTTCAATTCCCAGCATTCACCTGTAGGCTCACAACCATGCATCTGATACATCTGTTCCAGTGTATCAGATGCCCTCTTCTGGCCTCTGTGGGCACCAGGCATGTCTGTGGTGCATAGACATACATGCAGGCAAAACACTCATACACATAAAAAACAATCAAATTGAAAAAATTTTTAAAATTGCTCCACTGTGGCTCCCCCATGCTTCTGACAACTTCACCTCCTCAGAAGAGCTGTCTCTATGCCATATCCCTGTGGAGGCTGAGGATAACAGGATTCTCCACTGTCCTCTCACCTCCATTATTATTGAGATCCATCTATCCGGCGTCTCCAAAGATATGGGCCATGACCAGTATCTTGCTGGAGGAAAATCCACAATGGTCTCTCCACATCATTAGAGAGGACAGTTCTTTACTCACTGATGGGTTAGGGCCTCCATAAAAGTGTGAAGTAAAATTTTTGAAAAGCTAACATTATACAGAGTATAAAAGCAATTATAGGTAATCAGCCATATACATGTGATTACGCACTAGATAAGACACCAGAAAGACACACAGCACACCATCAACTCCGCTAACATCTGCACTCTAGAGTGGGTCAGTAGTGGTGTATGGGAACATGGTCCTAGGCTGCCTTAGGTACTTCTGTGCCTCTGGAATTCCCTTTAGAATGAGCTTGGATTACTTTTGCCTAAAAAGGAACTGTTTCTTGATACAAGGGTTTCTCCATGCTGCTTTGGCTGTCCCGGAACTTGATACGTAGGCCAGGCTGGTCTCAAACTCACAGAGATCTGCCTTCTTCTGCCTCACAAGTGCTGGGATTAAAGGTGTGTGCCACTATGCCTGGCTTTAAAAAAAAAAAAACAAACTTTTAGCTGGCTTTGGTGGCTCACACCTTTTACCCCAGCACTCAGGAAACAGAGGCAGGTGGGTTCCTGAGCTCAGAATCAGCCTGATCTACAGAGGGAGTCCCAGGACAGCCAGGGCTACACAGAGAAACCCTGTCTTAAAAAAAAATCAACAACAAACAAACCAAAAACAAAACAAAGCAACAACAAACCTGCCCCTTTTTTTTTAAAGGGCAATGGTAAGTAGGGCATGGACTTTCAGCACTTGGGAGGCAGAGGCAGGGTTGCCCGATCTCTAATCTAGGGCTACCCTGAGCCATATAGCAAGACCTAGACTACTTAGGGCTATATAACAAGGTCCTGATGACAGACAGACGACAGACAGTTAGAGGTCATGAAAGACAAAAACGCCCCCGAAAGCCGAGAAACATGGCTTCCCTCACCAACGCCTCCCCGCAGGACCTTCCCTCAAATCCCTGGCCAAAGAGAAGCTACACTAACCCTGCCACCCAGTCGGATACACAGAGTATATCCCAGAATTCGAACACTTTGCTTTGCCTTGTACAGGTTCCCATGTCGGCTTCCCTCATCAGACTGTACGCTGACAGAAGGAATCCCAGGGCCCTCAGGCCCAGCTCAGGCCAACATACAAGAAGAGCCCAATCTTGACTGACAGAGGAATGAACGAGGGTGTGGATGAATGATACGAGGCAGCACCTCTACAAATCAGCCAGGAGCTCTTTTGCTCTCCAGACAATGGGAAGGCCGGGAGCTCTGTGGCCAGGAGAACCGGCTAATGAGACCACCAAGTTAGGAGGATGGATCACAGCAGGGTGGATGGGGATGCAGAGGGCCCAGAGACCTGCTGGAAGGCTATTTGGAAAGGTCGGCTTCCAAGCTGCTGGCAAGTCTAAAAAAGAAATCTATGAGCGCATTACCAGGAGGGCCGTCCAGCTTCGTTTATTTTTATCCTACAGAATACAAGGTCAGAAACAAGTAGAGCACTTTCGGCTGAAATTATTTTTTTTAATTGACACCACACTTTATGCAAATATTAATTCATTTATTCAACAAATAGTTGTCGGGAACACTGGGCGAGCCTGAAAGCCACATCGCTTCTTCAATGTTCATGTCAATTATGGAGGTGTGTGTGTTTCACCTGGGCTTTCAAATGATCAGGCCCCTGGCTTCTCCGAATCTCAGAGTAGTCTTACAAATACTAGGATCCCCAAATTCTGGGATGCTAAGAAGCCAAAGAACAAACACGGTGAATATCCTTACTAATGTGAAAGCAAATATTTTAAATCCAATTGAATTTTCCCCAAAACATTATGGAAGGCAAGCAGCCCCGCACCTCGGGGAGAGAGGAGCATTTTCGTTCTTGGGTGTTGGATTTTTTTCTATGCAGCAATCTAGTCTCAGCCTTGTCCGGCTGGTGGTGTCCAGAAAGAGTCCATTGCTCCTGCCAAGGGCTCATGACAGCTGGAGGGCATCCAGCAGTTAGTAAAGGAGACTGGAAGGGCAGGGGAGTGGAAGTAGGCAGGGCTGGAAACCCAATTGCCTGGGAGCTCCAGTGCCAGCAGGTTGGGGCAGCTATGGGGTGAGGCAGGTGCTACCTGAGGCATCTAGAGGAGCAGCCTCTTCAACAGGCTCCCCAGGCCGACCCACGGGCAGCAAGTCCACCAAGCTTTCAAGACGTGTGTGTTAATCTCCAGGTCAAACCCTCTGGCTAGTTACACAAAAAGCAGCCTACTGTGCGCGCCATTCTCTGCCTCACAATTACTAGATAATAATCCCAAAGATCCCGCTCCATCAGGCCGCTGTGAGGGTCCTCATTCTTTCCCACTCCTCAAGCTGCCCCACTGTGAGAACGGCTCCTATTTGATCTATCTCCTCCCGTGGACATGTGGCTCCCCTCTGACCTTCAAAATAATAAATGGTATTTTTAATGTTAAATAGATGCTATGCAGACCAAAAAAATCTTTGGGGTAGACTTTAGGGCACATGCCAGGCTAGGGGTATGTGGGGCAATGCTCAGGTGTGTGCGCTCATGGCAACTGAAGGCAGCTTCCAGCACACACTCTCTGACGAGTCTTTGCCTATGCGCTGGCAGCAGAGATGACCAAGTTTGGGTAAGGCATTGCTCAGGGCTATGTGAAGAGTCAGGTTACCCTGAATTATGGGCTGGGCCCAACTGGCTACAGAGGGGGAACTGAGAAATGGCTCCAGCCCGCAGGCACCTCGTTCAGTCACATATACATTTATGGGACACTTCCTGGGGCTGTGTCTTCTGCTAGAAACCTCCTTTCCCCCAGATAATCCCCAAACCTCCCATAATTTAAATCTCAGAGCAAATGCTACCATTCCGGGAAGGCTCTGCCTCACCCCACCCCTCACCCTCACTCCTTGCTCAGTCTTTCAATAATCATCCCCTTGCTATTTTTTCTCAGAGCTCCTGACATTATGAAGCCACAGTGATTCCTTCTACATCCACTGTAAACCTCCCCCTCACACACACCCTAGCATGCAGGCACACCTAGGGGCTGTGTCCAGCGGTCCCACAGAGTGAGTTGTTACCGATATCACCCCTTCTTTCCCAGAGTTGTTGAGGCAACTTCAACAACCCAGCGTTTTTCACAGGAAGCCGGTGGCCCAGCTCTTATACTGTATCATAGCTTTTATCGTCATTTTCCCCAACGCCTTTCAGCAGCTTGGGTACACAGACATTTTTCAGAGTCTTGCTTTCATTATTCATTACGACTCCACTCTGCAGGAAGAGGTATTTAGCTGTGTCTGATTAACCCCCAAAAGCCTCCAAAAGTGGGTCAAAGGAGGTGTTCCTCCTGGAAAGATGAACAATCAGCTGTTCAGATCTGCCTAGCAGCCAGCCAGAGGGAGCCGGAGTGCAGCACATCTGGGCAGGAAGCCTCGTGGGCCCCTCAGGATGAGGAGGTTCTTCAGGGGCCTGGAACCACCCCCAACCCTGGAGACTGCCCCACAGGCCCAAGTCCTTCAGCTTACAGTGTAGAGGCCAAAGACAGTGTAGAGGGTGTTAGTGTCTCTCTGGAACTTGAGAGACGACTCAGGGGCAATTGCTTGCTGCACAAACATGAGGCTCCAAGCTCAGCCCTAAACACCTGCATGTTTAGGAGGTGGGTAATGTTCGTCTGCAGTCCCTGTGCTAGGGAGACAAAACAAGCACATCCCAAAATAGCTGACTGGGTGGACTCCAGGCACACTGAAGAGTTCTAGTTCAAAAATAGGACACGCAGTATCGACCTCCTGCCTCCACACTCACGAACACTCGTGCGTTATAATGCAATGTGCCTGTGCCCACAAGAACATACACACAGAGAGAATTTCAAGACACATATACAAAAATAAACATCTGTCCCCTTGCCTCTCAGATGTCAAATGTCCTGACAGTAGATTCCCTGAACCTCTTTCTGTGGACTTATACCAGCAGAGTAAGGGCCCTTTGAGAGTCTCCAAAAAGAGTTTGCCTCCCTCCCCTCCCCCAGAGAAAAAGGGCACTGGGAGAGTCTTTGTGTTATACACCAAGGACGGAAGGAAAGAACTCCTTTACGCAAGAACCAAGATTGTACACTAAGATACATATTAATCTGCATGCTTAGCACTGTGCAAAGGCCACTCACTTGAGCCTCACAAAATACTAAATACCAATACAGACATCACCACCACCGAGAGCACTTGCCTTAACTTGCAGTGGACCTTGCTGGGATCACCAGTGTTACAAACCAGAAACTGAAAACAAAACCCTAAACAGCCAAGGCAGGCAGCAGAAACGGCCATTCTCCCACTAAAAACTAGAAAAACTGAGGGCACGAAATTTGCCTCCAAAATAAGAGCACTTAGGTGGCAAAGTCCAGATTTAACCCCACCCCTCTGACTCCCATTCCAGTGGTCATTTCTCGAGCCCTCAGCTTTGGCTCGATCAAGAGGACAGGTGCATGCTTTCTTAGGTGATCATGTTTGGGGTACTGAGCCTCCAAACACTGAATGTAGCAGGGACTTGGCAGCTGCTCTCTCTGCCTTAGCGGGTCTCACGCACTGGGCTATAGAATAGCCTCTACGGATTGAAGACATCAGCGCCAGAGAAGCCTTAGAGCCCAGGGCCTGGGCCATTACCAGAAAAAGCCTCCCCTACTTTTTGGGCCAAAGGAGACCTTCCTTGGTGTCCTGACACTCCAATCTGCTGATGCAAAGATAATGTCCCCAGGAAAGAGACCACAAGGGCATGGGTTGGCGTAACTTCTTTGTTCTCAAAGATGAAAGGTTGGGTGGGCCCAGCTGGGGGCAAGACTATCAGTTCTTTGACCAGTGGGGAATTAGGCAGAAGCTGGGAGCCCAGCGCGGCACCTCTTGCCATCCTCTCCTGCAGGTAAACCCCGGAGCTGCCCCATCAGGAGGCCTGTGGCCCAAGGACACACCTGCAAATAATTAGTCCTAATCAGGATGAGTCCAGACTGCTGACGGGGCGGAACTGGCCAGCCATGTCCCCAGATTTGCAGATGGTGAGCACTTTCGGAATCGTGGCCCTGGCTGGCAGAGCGGGGTTTAGCTTAATATTTAATGCAGCACATAAACGGCGCAGAGAGACCGACTCGTTCTCTAATAAGACCTTCCTTGGGCTGCCGAGTATGCAAAAGCAAGGGGTAGCTCAGTACTCCCTCCCTATTCTCTTTGTGGCCAGGAAAGAGGGACTGAGGTGGGCTGGAGAATCTGCTCCCCGAAAAGAGTTCTGAACTTCTTCACCCAACCACTAATACAGACTGAGGTAAATAAAGAGCCCCTCAGCTTCTCCTCCAAGGTGGGGAACATTTGTGGGGTTGTCAGTGATGAGGGGCATTCCCGGCTGACAAACAGAGCACATTTCTTTTCCCTTCGCTAGTGCCCTGTCCCTCTAAACTTCCAGCAGGAGAAACCTATTTACAGTCATTTGGATCTGAACTTCATTTTCACGGAAATGTGAAACTGCTCTCCGCAGTCTTCACACACTTTGAATTTTCTAGGACCCTAGCTACTGTGTTTCACTTGGAGCTGTGCCAGGAATTCCTCAACCTGCTGGTATACCATAATGCCAGGATGAGCCCACGAGTCCCTCATCCGTACCCCTTCGTACACATGTTCTGTGCACGGAGAAAGCCCTGGACCACCTCATTATGTCCTGCAGTATGGACATTCAGAATCTGCATCTAGCAAATACCTATCATTCCGCTCCTCTTTCGCTTCATAGTTTAGGCATTGTTTTGGTTTTTTTATTTAAAAGTAGATTTGAAAGCAGGCATGGTGGTTTGGATGAGAATGGCCCCCACAGGCTCAGAGACTTGACTGCTCGCTCCCCAGTTGGTGGAACTGTTTGGGAAGGATTAGGAGGTGTGGCCTTGTTGGAGGAGGTTTGTCACTGGGGGTGACATTGAGGTTTCAAAAGCCAGAACCATTCCCAGTGTCTCTCTACCTCAATCTTGTGCATCAGGATGTAAGCTCTGGGCTACTGCTTCAGTGCCATGCCTGCCTGCCTGCTGCCAGGCTCCCCGCCATGATGATCAGGAACTTGAACCCTCTGGAACCACGAACCCCATTGGATGTTTTCTTTTATAAGTCACTGTGGTTATGGTGTCTTATCACAGCAATAGAAAGGCAACTGAGACAACAGGCTCCATTCTTTGTATACTTAGAGATCAAGAACATAAGGGTGTGTGTGTCTGCAAACATTTGCTAACCCAAAGAGACTCTGTGGGGACAAAGTGAAAACCCCACTCTGACATCCCAGGGATTTAATACCCTGTAAGACAGAGGAAGGGGTATGAAGGCCTTCTACTTTATATTCATGTTCAAGCATCGGCTACACCTGGTGTATGTGAGTGTTTGTGGCTGTATGCTGAGCTAATTCAACGGTTTCACTAACGGCAATTCAATTTTCTTACTTGTGTTTTTCTTGCATTTTTAATAATACTGTATTATATATTAATATTAATAAATGGGATCACACTTTATTCTTCTACAATTTGTCTTTTAACTAAATGTTTGTCTTGGACAGTCATGTTAGTACAGATAGCTCTTTAAAAAAAAAAAAAGATTTACTATCACTTGTGTATGTGTGTGACTATTTGTCTTACCTGTGGAGGCCAAAAGAGGGCCCTGGACTTGCAGGCAGCTGTGAGTTGTGGTATGGTGAGCCATCTGTTACGGGTGCTAGAAATCAAACCTGGGTCCTCCACAAAGGTAGCAAGTGCTCTTAACCACGGAGCATAATACTGCCTTGTGTGAAAACACTATACTTTACTTAGCTAGTTCTTATTGTAGGGTCTGCTTTGGTTCTACTTGTTTGCTGTTACAAATGACAGACAAAACCATCGTTGAGGCCTGTAGAATAAGTTTCTTCAAGTGTATATAGAACTCCTGAGTCAGCGGGTAAAATGAAACGTATTTAAACCCCTGAAAGACATGGCCATGTTTTCCTCCAAAAGGAATTACATTGATTTATACTCCAATAGTGACAAATGAAAATATTTTTTTCTGTGCCTTTTCAACACCAAACCCTACTACAGAGATGATGGCATCAGTTCAAGCGTCCCACGGCTGCTTTCATTTGCAGCTTGTGACGAGGCAGGGGCACAGTTTCTGTGCCCTCTCGAGGTACTGCCTTCTTCCAATAAATTATCCGTTGATTGCCTGGGTATTTTACGGATTATTTTTCTTATTAATTTTTAAAACATTTATTTTTTTATTATTCTTAATTATGTGTGTCTGTGTAGGGTATGTGTACATGAGTGAAGTGCCTGCAGAGGTCAGAGGGGTCAGATCTGGAGTTGGGAGCCACCTGCCATTTGTGCTAGGAACTGAACTCGGTTTCTCGGCAAGAACTGAGCCGTCGCTCCAGCCCCTTCTTATTTGTTTTTAAAAGCCCTTTATATAGAGGCCGTGGAGATGGCTCAACAGTTAAGAGCAATTGCGTCTTTGGCAGAGGACCCAGATTTGGTTCCTGGAACCCATATCAGGCACCTGTAACTTCATTTCCAGGAGGTCTGTCGCCCTCTTCTGGCCTCTTTGGGCACTCGCACACATATCGTGCAATACAGATAAGCAGGTACACACATACATATAAACATTTTGTGTGTACACAAAAGCTCTTTATATATTAAACAAATTAACTTTTACCATCTGTATTACACTCCACCCTAGTTTTGCTTTTTGCCTTTGGATGATATTTTTATATACAAAAAGATTTCCATTTTAAAATTTTTCAGTCTTTTGTATTTGAAACATTTAAAGGCCTTTTCTAACTTAAAATTATACTTTTCTCTAGTGATCTTTTTTTACTAGTTTATTATGGCTTTTCTTTAAAAAAAAGTTTTGGCTAAATGGGAATTTGTTTTAAATGATACATAAATATACATGTTTATGGGGTACACTGTGAAATTTTGATATAAACTACAATGTATCATGGCTAAATCTGGCTAATTAGCATATCTGTTACCTTACAACTCATTTGTTTCAACAGAGATAATGAAGCAAGGATATGACCACATATATCTGGACCTGTTTTTACACTGTCTATCCTGGCCCATGTGTCTGAAAACTCAAGCTTCTACAATAGTTTTAGTTGCCATAGAATTATCATATGCTTTTATTTTATTTAAAACTTTATTACATGTAGTGTGTTGGCAGCAAGCACTTTACCCACAGAGGATCTTACTGGCCCCATGTAATAGGTTTTGGAATGTTCTGGAAGCTCTCCTGGTTTCCTTATTTCAGAATGCCTCTAGCTGTCTTACAGCACCAGCAGTGAGCACCATTTTGATGATTTTTCTTGACGTCTGTTGGTGTTTTTCTTGGGATTGCTTTAAGGTAAGAGGTTACTTGGGGAAGCTGACATCTTCCTGACAGCCAGTCTGGGAATAAACATCTCTCCATTATTCTTTTGTGTCACTTCCTGTGGTTCTAAAGCTAAATTCATTCTCTGGTATTGTATATTTTGTTGTTGAAGGCCTCTGTCTTCTACTATATTAACTATTGTTTATTTATAAGAAAGCTAATGATTAGTCTGACAATTGGAATCTGCCTTCCTTTTTGAAATGTTTTTGTGTTTTGAAACTGGGTCGTACTCCGGCTCCCGATCCTTCAGCTCAGCCTCCTGAGTGCTGGAAAGACTGGTGTTCACTGCCATGCCCTGAAATTTTAGAGCTAAGCATAGCCCTGACTTCGGACACTGATGTTTATACTCCTTTCCTGTGCTATGATGTGACTTTCAAATTAAGAAATCCAAATAAGTACAAGCTAATCTTTGGTCCAGGCTTTGTCTGAAAACCAATCTGCATCTCGATCCTGGACCTCCCATGGCCTCCTGCAGATCTGCGAGCCCCTGTAGCATCAGCTGCAGCTCTGTGGGGCCAGGGGCAGTCACACTCCTTTTTGGGCGTGGCTTCTAACGTGAACGCAGAGGACTTTGCTGGGGACCGTGGAAGCCTGTTGAGGGGCTGCTGCCACTGAGCCCCAATCTGCCATGACCGAATAGGACCCTTAGCTCGTCTAAGTTTTTGAGAAGCCAGAAAGCTAGGTTGTTTTTGTTGTTGTTTTAAATCTTGGCTCACATTTTTAAAAGCCTCACGAAACCTAGTTAGATTTATCTGAAGGTTAGATTAGTCTTGTCTAGTGAGCCTGCTTCTCATTTCCACAGACAAGATTTGGCCTCAGAGTTCACTGGACTGTTAGCCACCTAAATACACATGTGCCTAAATCCACTTCCTAAATCCTGCCCCAAATCTTCCCTCTACAGTGCAGTCTCCCCTCAGAGCTCATCTGAGAATCACAAGAACCCTGAGTGCTCAGGAACTTTTCACAGATGAAAAAAAATACCCAACCGGTCCTTAATGGGCCCGCTGGCAGTCTTCATGGTATAGGAACAGCACACAGGCCCTGTTTGAGTGTGGCACTGCCACTCACTGGCTGTGACCTCAGGCAGCATGTTTAATCACCACAAGGCTGTTTCTTCATCTATGCAACTGACACGATAACAGTAGGTACCTTTCGGTGTTCCCCTGAGTTCCCCAGAGAGGGCCTGACACTCAGTGAAGGGACAGGGGTTATGACTCTGAGCTGGCCCAGGCTGGCTCCCCTTCCCTCCTTCTACCTCCCTACTTGTCTGTGGTTCCCTGAGAACAAGGACAGGGGTTCTAGGAGACTACAGGTGGCTCTAATTTAGCTTCTTACTCCAGCCAGTGGGTACAACTGAGCCTGACCTCTGCACCTGAGTAATGGGAATGTTTCTACTGAGGTCCCTAGTGAATCTGGGCAGGGGACCTCAGGAAACACCTCAATGGCTGGAGCCCCCAGCTGGAGCTCACTGGCTGGTGCTCTTCCCTCACCCCTCCTCCCTGAGGCTCAGAGGGCTGTGGGCTCTGCCCCATCTTAGATGCACCGAGGACTGTGCCATTCATGCTCTGTCTGTTTTCATGTGGTACCTAGACCTGCAAACAGGGTTCAGCTGGTTTTAGCCTGAGCCTCAGTGCTGATTTAGCTGTTAGGTCTCAGAGACAGGCCTCCAGTCTGGTCACTAAGGGACCCCTGGGCCTCACATTTTGCCTCATCCATCCCTCCTCTTCAAATCTTAACACAGGAGGATTTTCTGGCTCTGTGACTACTTCCAGGCGATGTCCATCAACCAAGAGGGACATCTTGCCATCTCTGGCCAGATCTCAAGCTCCAGCCCAAGTATAGGTCAGGAGCCCCCTCTGCCTCTATGTTCCATATTCTGGAGACCCTTCTTAATCCTGGGTGAGACACCTTCCCAGAGCTGAGCTGGAGAAGGGCATCCCCTTGTGGCAGCAAGTCCTACTGTGACCAGGGCGAGGGGGCTCCGAGGAGTCACAACAGATACCCTTGCTGGGTGCTTACTTTGTGCTTGCTAGAGTCCAAGGTCCTTGTGTGTGGGAACCTGGTCATTCTCGCTGGAACCCTGCGCAGTAGCCATTGTCACTGTTCTCAGCATTCAGGTTAGAAAACCACAGCTGGAATTCTAAGACTGCGTGGCTGACACACAACAGGTGGGAACTCTGCAGTGCGTGCGCCTGTCCTGGGGAGAGAACCCCGGGGCCCAGCACATGCTGGGCAGCGCTCTGTTGCTGAATCTCACTGCCAGTGAGGGCCTGTACTCTTAATCTTCACAGTGATGATGATAATTGAGGCTGCCAGGAAAGACAGCTGCTTGGCATACACCCAGAACCTCCTAGCCCTTCTGGCCTCAGCCTCTGCTTGGAAATCTGAAATGCCAATGATGACTTACAGAGAGTCCCTCTACTCCCAGAAGCTGGTGCCAACCAACAGATTTTTCTGGCTCAGGAGAGAGAGAAATTGCAGACCTCTGAGCACCTGGACCCACCGCAGGGGGTGTTCTGACAGTATGATCCCTGTTTCTCTCAGCACTTATTCTCTGCTAGTTTTATTGGAGCAGCGTGTAGCCATGTCACACCTCAGCCACAGCCTGTGACCCCAGCAGTCTGCCATCTGACCTTAGCTCCCATTAAATCAGAGGCCAGTCATGTCCAAAAGAACCAAGAACAACTTCCCACATCACATGCATTCTCCTCTCTCTCTCCCCCCCATCCCGGTCTACGTGTGCTCACCTGTGACAATGGGGTAGGACTGCGGACCTGGAACACTGCTCCCGATGTCAGCAGGGGTGGGGCTTGTCAAGTTGGCTTTCATGTCATCCAGGCCTCCAGCCAGCGAGGCCATGGCCGAATACTCCGTGGTCTGAAATAGGAAGCAGACATCTCAGCATGGAGCCCAGAGGCACCCTGATCAGATGCAAGGCCATGGTCTGTCCGTGAAGGTTCCAGGAAACCCAGGCCGAAAGGGCAAATGCAGCTCAATGGAGCAGCACACGTATCCAGAAATGACCACTGTTCCCAGGTGAAGAAATGGGCAGGAATCCACACAGCTTCACAAGAGGTCAAGTCAGATTCCCAGGCTCAGCCCCAGAGGCCAGGGAGGGTATGGAGCAAGCAGGGCTGAAATAGGCATTTCCTTGCCAAGGGCAGAGACAGTATTGCTTCTGACTTGGGAACTCACAAGATCACGGAGTGAGACCCCAGAAACAAGTGTTAAAAAAGGAATTTGGGGAATCCAGACTCATTTCACAGGGACAAACTGGGGTCCAAGAGGAGGAGGGTTATGTCCACAGTAGGCCAGGCAGAATCCTAATCCAGGGGCTGGGAGACTGTAAATCCCCAGTCCTAATTCAGTACCTCGAGCAGACTGAGTCACAGTTTGACAAGTGATTTTTTGGATTCTGGAAACATGTGAACACCTATGTGATGAATATTTCAGGTACAGACGTCAGATTTACCAAAACCACGACAAACCCATGCTCTGGGCAATGAGTCATGTCCCTTTCTTTAAGCCGCCCATGAAATCCAAGCCTGTGATGAGTCATTTCTTTGACATTGAGGCCATTGCAGAATGGCCTCAAGTGAAGGCAGAAAAGATTCCAGCCTGGACATTCCCATTCAAGGAAAGACTGTAAGCATGAACAGCGTATCTCTGCCTGCCTCCCAAACCCTACTGAAAATGCTACAGCTAAAGAATTTGGCTGTGTGCGCCAAGTTTTGGTGGGAGCCTGGCCTTGCCAAAGGAGGTCACATCCCTGTCTGACCAAGATGATAGACTTGGCAAGCAGGGAGAGTAGGCAGGTGAGTAGGCCTGTGACTTAGGAGCTCCTCTTGTACTTGGGAAAATGATGCCTATTTCTGAGGCACCATTTGGCAGGGCCAATGGGTAGATCAGAACACATGCCTCTTGGGGAATGGTCACCAGGAAAGTCTTCCCGGGGGAAGAGGCACTGAGGTGGGATGGGAAGATGACTTAGGCTGCTCCTGTCTTCACTGTGTAAAAACATCACTGTAGCTGAGGCCCCATTCTCTCTCCCATGAGGCCATGCTTGTGCTTGGGGAGTTTGGGCAGGACCTGGAGCTGACCATATTAGGTGCCTTTGCCTTTTGCATTTAGGCCTCTAATCCACCTAGGATTGATTTTTGTGTCTGGTGTAAAGATCTAATTTCTTCCTTCTCCCCATTTCTGAATGGATAACCAGTTGCCCCTTGCTGGTTATTAAGAGCCCATCTCTCCCCGCTGATTTGTACATCTCCTTACCCATATATCAAGGTTCCATATGTGCACGGATGGCTTTCCAGCCCGGGATTCTGTTTCATTGGTCTATTTATCTGTCCCTGTGCCAATAGCACACCGTGTTAATTACTGCAGCTTTCTAGTAGTCTCTGGTGCAGGTAGACCTGGCCCTAGCCTGGCTTCTTTCTCTCTTGGAGTACTTAGGCCTGCTGGTGGCCTTGGGATTCTTTGCTACCTGCTACATGAATCAGCCTTCTCTGGAAGATGATTGATAAGGCCAGGGGGTTGTGGCTGAACTATCCTCAGTGAGTGACACCTCAGGACACCTGGGCCTGCAGTCCCTCAGCCTCACCTGGCGGCGAGGCTCCCCCCAGAAGTGCTTTCTAATTTTCAGAGAACACCTTGTGTCTGGCCTTCACAAACTGTGACTTTCCAGCTCAGCCTCAAGCTCCACCCATGAAGGGTGCTGTGTTATTCTATTTCTCAATGCAAAGGCCTGAGACATCCATTCTGGAAGGAACTTGATGCACTCAAAGGCACACAACACCTAGGCACCACAGCCAGGATTCAAACACAGGTCCACCTCACCCCAGCGTCTTGACAGTTATCGTAATGACTCTTCAATGTGAGGCTCACCCCATAACAGTGATGAAATCAAACAGTTGGTTCCAGCTATTTAAAGTTGAGGTTTTTGGGGGTTGTTTTCTTTTTAGTTTGCTATTTTAGGGTTGTTTGTTTTGAGACAGGGTTTCACATAGCCTAGGCTAGCCTTAGACTTACTCTGTAGCTGAAAATGACCTTGAACTTCTGATCCTCCTGCATTCACCTTCCCAAGGGCTGGGATAATGAGCACGGATCATAACACTCAATTTCCTGCAGTGCTGTGGATTGAACTCAGGGCTTCATGCATGCCAGGCAGGCACGCTACCAGCTGAGCTGCATCCCCAGCAAATTGGTAATGGAATTAGAAAGAATAGAACAGAGACCACGGCTAGAGAAGTTAAGCCCTATTTTGTAAATCATGGTTCACACACATATCAGCAGGTAGAGAGGAAAATACATTTCTTGCTGTGAGTCAGAGACAGCCGCATTTGAAGAGTATGCCTGCATTCCATGCAGCAGGGAGCTGTTGGGAAAGGTCACCGTCTAGATTTTCTTCCAGTAGGACAGAACTGATCAGGCCCAAGCTTCTACTTTGCTGAGAATGCATCTGAGACCAAATGCAAATGCATGGCTGCTGCCTCCTCCGGTGTGCTCTGGGAAGGTCTCCTTTGCAGTGGTACCTTGTAGAGTTCCCGGATGCCCAGACATGGACGGGTCCTAAGTTCCTCTTTCTGTGTCTCCCTAGTGGAGGCCTGAGCAGGGTGGGAGGACATCACTTCACCCATGCTAGGCCCTGTGGAATGCATGCAGGTGTGTGAGGTCAAGGAGAGCCTCCACAAGCTCTCAGAGGAAGATGTACAGACCCAGGAAGTCCATCCAATATGGAGAAAAACAGACTTTCATTCTCATGGACTGTGGTGTGGTCAGAAAGGGTTTCTGGGGGCGAGCTGAGCAAGCGCTATCCTTCCAATTGAAACGGCTGACAAGGGCTGAGAGGCGGAGAAAAGGAGGGAGCCAGGTCAGGATGGGTCTGAGGGAGTGTGCTCGAAGGTAGAGCAGCTGGAACTGGACCACGAGGGGCCCCTTCTACCACTACAGGGATGAGCAGCAAGCAATGCTCCTCCAGGCCCTCGGCATTCCAGCCAAAGGTCAGAACTGCCCTCATGCCCATCCCTGGCCCCAGCCCCCAGGACTCTATTTGCAGACATGGCAGGCAGCTGAGCCCATGAGGGAAGATTGAGATTCCCCCTCTTGGAGACAGAGCCAATCTCAGAAAGAGTGGCTGAGGGGGATTTCCTGCCTCTTCATGGTTTAAATTTCCAGTATTTGATTTTGTTCAGTGTCAGACAAAGCGCATGAGTCACTCTAACTGTTGGGTTTACAAGACTAGGTATTTTCAGATGGGGGAGGGGAGGAAGGCCAGTCAGGCCGTTCACTAAAGTAGCACTGGCTTCCAGAAGGCAGAAAGGACCTCACTAAAGAGCCTAGGCTCTGGGCAATGGTCCTCACAGCTTTGTCACAGCCCAGCAGGGCCCCCGGCCTGTCTTGCAGGGGGAGGGGGGCTCCACAGTTCTGCCCTGCAGGAGCAGCATGCTCCTTTTGTGTCGGTGCTCAACTGTTCCCCAAGGCTATCCTTGAGATGCCTGTCATGTTTTAAGGGCTACACAGCATTCTCCCCAGCTTCCACAAACATGGCTGACTGACTGTGCCTTCAACACTCCAGGCTCCATCCTGTCTCTGCCTGGAGGGCCCATCTCAGTACATAAAGAGATCCTACAGTGTCCATAAAACCCAGCTCAAAAATGACTCCTTGGTGAAGCCATTCCTGGCTCTATATCCAGCCAAAGAAACCACTACGTGGTTTTCTGCATCTGACTGTCACTGCACCTCCATGTGTAACAGCTGTTTGCCTCTCTCCTTTCGGTGCCTAGGGCCTCCCTACACATCCCCAAGCATTTCTTGAATGAATGAAGAAATACATGAATGAACGGTCCAGGGGCATGATATGAACTACAGATCTCCAGAAATTCCTGGCGGCTAGGAATGGCAGCACGTGCCCCTAATCCTAGCACCCAGGGGGCTAAGGCAGGGGCATCCAGAGTTCCAGGCCAGTGTGAGCTACACAGTGAGATCCTATCCCAGAAGCAGAAAAACAAAAGAATTAACTAGGAAGTTTTAAAACAGTGGCTCCAAGTGCTAGGGAACCAGGCCCTGCCTACACTTCTCATGAAGCCAGGTGAGGAGAAAGCCAGGTCCCTGTCCAGTGTCAGTCAAAGCTTCTGGGGAAGCGCATTTATCAAAGGCAATGAAAGAGAAGAGCTGTACCAAAGGTACTTATCTTTTAACCTCTGGAGACACTGTCCATTAGAATATTCATATTCTTGCCCATTCCTCTCATAGCTTGCTGGGGGGGGGGGGGGAGGTTATTTCCCATGACAAGTTGTTCATTTGTTAATTAGAAACTTATTGTATATTCCCTCTGCTTTCGCGGGCAGGAAGCTCAGTCAAATTCGGCGCCCCAGCAGCACAGCCGCAATGCTGCTGGGCCCTGGGACAGCAGTCTTCCTTTTGCTCTATGTTGGATTTAAACTTTTCCTGGCAGACTTCGATACGTACAATCATTTACTGTTCAGACCACCTCAATCAAGTCCTTTGTTCAGAAAAATTGGGCCTGAGAGAGAGGCTCATGTAAAAAGAAGACGAGACAGAGCAAAGATGAGCGTGAGAAGAGAGCGCGCTCCGGTGCCTCTCTCTTCCTGGCGGCACTGTTACTTGGAAAGCCGAGGGGCCAGCCAATGGGGCGTGGACGGCACACACAGTCACACAGTGTGTGTTGATGTACCTACAGCCCTGGGCACATCACCCCATCCCAGCCACCCCTAGCCACCGACAGTCACAGACCCCAGCTGTGTTCCCCATTTTCTTTCTCTTTCTCTGAGCCCTTCAAAGTCTGTCTGAAGCTGTCATGGCTTCATGACAGGCTCCTGCTCCCTCCCTTGAGAGCCCTTGCTGCTGTCCTTGCCCGTGACCCGGAAAGAAACAGTAACTGAGGTTAGCAGTTCACAGACCGCCCAGTCCCACACAAACAGCTGAGGACAAAACTCCCTCTGCCTGTAGCCACAGGCTCCCCTAAGGCCTCGAAGGTCATGACCACCAGCTCGGACGGTGCACCCTCCTTGACAGTGGGCTCCAGTTCATGGTTGGCCTCACTCTCTCCAACACCAGAGTTACAAAGATGCAAAGAGCCACCTTGTCTGCTGTGAGAACTCTGAGGAACAGAGAGGTCAGTGTGCTTCATTTTCATCTGTCATTTGGAGTCTTGGCCCAACAGTAGACAGAAACAGAGCTGGGAGTGACTACATGGGACCCTGGTCCCAGCTCAGTCTCTCCTAGACCAGTTCTCAAGGGAAAGGCCATGCAAGTGAGATGGGGTGAAATGGTGTTTTCATTCTAAAACCTTTCTGCCTGCCTGCAGGATGCTTGTGAGAGGGAAAGTGACTTGGAGACCAAATACTGAGAGGGTGAGGATTTCTGGCAACAGACTCGGAGGCCCGTGCCCCAAGGAAGTGTGCACCGGATGTTCTCATTTGGGTTCCTATGAAATTACCTGGAAAAGGACTGCCTGGGGCTGCACCAAGTATTGTCTCCTCAGCGCCGGGCACCACTGCCATAGCATGGAGGAGAGAAGAAACAGACACGTGAGAAGGAGGGCAGTGAGAAGTGAAGGGCAGCATGGGGACGAGAGTTTGAGGCTGACAGTCAGCTCTGGCCAGGGGATTGCCCTGCTACCTGCTGGGGTCCTCCGCCTCAGATGGCCCTTGCCAGGACACCCACTCCCATCCTGAAGGACCAAACACCTGCTCACCTCCACCCCTACCCAGAGGAGGCTAGAGAAGGAGAGGAGAGACCTCAGGGCCTCTAATTTCTTTGTAATGCTAATAACTCTATACAGTTATCACTGGCCCACAAGACAAAAATACCATTTCCGTCTTCACAAAATAAATTGCAAGGTGAGAAAAGAGAGGCAAGGGGTCCCCCAGACTAAAGGGGACTCAGAGATGTGTCAATCAATTCAATATGTACCCTGATCCAGGCAAACTGTAAAAAGTCATGACATATATTAGAAAATTGTACTTGACAGCATCAAGGAATTTGCTAACTTTTCAGCTGTCATGAATGGGATGATTACACTCTACTTAATGTCTTTAAAAGAAATCTTTGAAAGATTTGTTTCAAGCATTAGTAGTGAAGTGAGACCATGTCCATAACGAACTGAGCGCTGCCTTCATGTTTCTGCATCTTGACTAGAGATGCTGTGTAGCCAGCCTCCTCGCCCTTCTGCCGCCATGCCTTAGCTGCCAGGACAGACTGCATCCTTCCCAACTCAGACAAAACGAACCCATCCCCCACCCCCCTTAACTGGCTGCTTTCAGGTATCTGGTACCAGCAAAGGGGAAGTAAGTGATACAGGAGCGGTCACCAGCAGTCCCTGAGCATGTGTGGCATAATGAGAGCATCCAAGAGGCCAAGGACAGCAGGAGTTTGTTCTCTGGCTCATCTCCCCTGTGCCTGCCCTGCTCCTCCAGGCTCCCGCACCTCCACCCCAGCTGCTGCCTTCAGGGACTGTGAAGTGAACGCCAAACCTTTCAGGAGAAGAAAGACCTTAGGCCTTTCTCCTGCCTGGCACATTCTCTGCCACATCCGGCAGGTCCATTATGTCCTTGAGACTCTGGGGTGTGAGCAGATGTGGGAAAAAAGCTCAGGAGGGGGCCCAGGTGTCCTCACACCAGGTCAGAGGCAGAGTTATAGCAGGAGATGTCACTCAGACATTGACCTTGCCCCAGTCCCTCAAAGTTCATGTCAGTGAGAGTGTCATGCTCACGCACTTCCTGTTCTCAGCTCCTTTTCCTTATCTGGAATTTGGGGATGTGTGACCAAATTTGGAGGGGCATGAAAACACAGAAGAGAGGGGTAATAAGAACTTGAGTTTGGGAGGGCAGATCTTTTTCTATTCTCTGTGTCTCTGTGTGTGTGTCTGTCTCTGTCTCTCTGCCCCCCCCCCCATGGCTAAGCATCTTTAAAAACAAACAGACAAACAAGAGCAACAACAAACTTTTAAAAACACCTGCTGAACAGGATAACAGTAAAAATGTTACAGTGAAAAACACTTCAATGAAGCTGTTAAAAAGTGGAGGCACGCACACAGAGTTGATTCCATAGGCGTCGTGGCTACAGCTGCCGGCCACCATGCCCGGCTGTGAGGTCATTGTGGGAAAGTGGGCAAAAACTGAGTGAGCTGCCTCTGCATCACTCTACGTGCATCTACAATGATCTCAAAACAAAAGGTTAAGTTTGTTGTAAAAATCCACAACCCCAAACCAACAGGCATTCTGTCTCTCCTAACTAAATAAAAACGAATCAAAAATTGAAAATAAACTGTTCGCTGAATGTAGGCTATGAATGGCAATAGTATCCATCATCTTCAAAGTGCTAGTTAGTATTAACTGGAGGCAGGAATTGTCAAGAATCCTGAAAGGCCTCCCTCCTCTTGGACGTCTTCCCTGATTTCTCTCCTCTGCGTTCCTAAAGTGCTTCGGTGTGTGGGTCTCTACCAAGCTCACAGCACTCACCATTGTGCTCTCAACTACTTGGGGTCCCCATCCTCCATCTAGGGTGTCAGCTTCAAAAGGAGGGACTGGGTCCCCTCATCTTTGCGGCAGCAGCTTCCGACCCAGCTCAGAGATGGCACAAATGCCTGGAACAAATGGACGCTATGGTGCTGTGGCCAAGGTCTACCAGTGGTGTCAGAAGGGCTTCACAGTGTCAAAGGGAGGATAAGTGACATCAAAGTTCTTTCAGCTCACTTACAGAGGTACATGGGAGGGGGAAGGGTTGGCAAGCACTCCATCTGCCTTCTAGAGCTCTGGCCATATATGGGTCGAAAGGATGCTCAGGAGAGCAAAGGGCTTCTAAGGAGATGTGTGCTAGTTAAGATGATGTTATTTCTCCTCTGTCTGTGCCTGCTCTCTGCAACCCCAGCACACCCCAAAAGGCTTCCAGGTGGCATGGGAATAGCAGGGACATCTCAGAGAGGACAGTGGGCAGTGGGACAGCATGCCTTCTGTCCCAGGGAAACTTTCAGCAAGGTGATGGAGAATCCTTCTCTCCTCCTGGCCTCTGATAGGCTATAGGTGGGGCCCTATGGCTCAGGCCCCAAAGGTTAGGTGCCAGCCTCTATCTGGGGCTCAGAGTTCATCAAGTGTGTGTCCTGGTGACAAGGGATTGGCTACTTCCCAAGGGGCAACTCTGCTACCACACAACCAGCCTTGGGAATGTGCTCAGGTGGACCCTGGAGGCTTGGGCTTGCTCTAGCTCCGCTTGCCTGTATGATGATCAGTTAGTTCCAGGCCCTTAGGTGGAGAAGGAAAGTTCCAGAAACAATTCTCCATCTATAGGAAGCCTAATTCCATAGCTTTCCCCATGGCAAAGGGGAAAGCTATCACTTATCCCATTCTGCTAAAAAGCTAGCAATAAGCAGGGATGGTCATCCCTCTCAAGGAAACATAGGACTCTTATCTACGAAGAGGCCTAGGTAGGGGATGAGAGGGGGGGCCCATCCTGGGTTGCTGGCAAGGGAGGAGAGGAGCTATCCCAAGATGCCCACAGTTCATCCTCTTTCATACTTTCCAGCTATGAAGAGGAGAGGGAGGTTATCCTGGAACAATGAAGAAATGACAATGCAACACTTCCCTTCTAAGAAAGAAGTATCAGAGTAGAGGTGGGGTAGAAGCAGGCCATTCTCCTAACTCCCTCTATCAGCCCTGCTGCCGCAGAGCAGATCAGAACCTGCCCCTTCCCACCTTCCTCCCTTCCTCCCTGCCTCCTTTCCTCTTCCCTCTCTCTCTCCTTCCCTGCTTAGGTCAGAAGGCCACTTCTCTGCCCCTTCTGTTCCCTGTCAGACTTCCTAATAGGCAATTCCCTGCGAAGGCAAGCACAGGGAGCCTTGAAGGAAATGCCCTCTTTGCCACCAAAGATTCTCTAGGCCAAACAGAAACTGTGATGAAGCTTCCAAAAAAAAAAAAAAAAAAGAAGACTAAGAAAGCCATGAACACAGATCCATGGTCTTCAGTTTGGAGGACTCTGCTATATCTCAAAGAAATCCTAACACACCTTAAAAACCGGAAATAGCTTGCATGTTCAGCATGCTTCCTACACACGGGACTGCTGCAGGTTAAAAGGTGTTGGTTCGTTTAATCCTCCCAACAGCCCTTACAGATGGTGAAAACGAGGCGCAGGTGCCAAGAACCGTGGACGTGAGAAAGCCACCCCGTCAGCAGCACGCCTCCAAAGTCCAAGATACTGAACAGCTTCCAGACACTGTCCTTAGCCCTGACCTATTTCAGACAAGGACACTGAGGCTGAAGAACGTCAGAGCAGGGATAAAATCCATGTTCTCCCTCCCAAGGCTACGCTCCTTACTGTTTCCAAATTGCCTTGTGGTGAAGCACGGCAGCCCAGAGCAGGAAGGAGTGCCAGCAGCAAGGCCAAGTATGAGTTTTCCCAGTCCACAGCAGGGATTCCCAACCTTCTGACGCTGTGGCCTTTAATACAGTTCCTCCTGCCGTGGTGACTGCAACCATCACATTATTTTGTTGCTGCTTCATAACTGTAATTTTGCTACTGTTATGAATCATAATGTAAATATCTGATATTCAGCCTATCTGACATGTGACCCCCGTGGGTTCAAAACCCGCATGTTAAGAACCGCTGGTCTACAGCGTCTTTAACCTACTGCTAACTAAACCTCAACCCTCAACCCTCAGTGCCCACCCCCACTTCTGCACAAGCCCTGTCTCTCTGGCCCTCAGGTTCAGCTCTTCTGGAAAGTACCCCCAGTCTGGGATGGGAAGGTTGCTCAGTGTTTAAGAGCACATACCATTCTTGCAAAGGACCTGGGTTCTAAGACTAGGTCCTAGCACCTGTGGTGGATGACTCATGACCACTTCTAAACCAAGCTTCAGGGAATCTGACGCCCTTTCCCTGCCTCCATGGGCAATGCACTCAAATGCATCCTCCCATACACATACCCACACATGTGTGCCTATAGCAAACCATAAAATTTTTAAATATTTTAAAAATAAAATATTTAAATAGAATACTCTTCAACTGGCCCAGCCACAGATGTTGCTAATGTTACCATTTATTCTCCATTTATTCTTTTGTTGTTGTTGTTAATTTATGTTTACGCATGTTCGCCCATGCAAGTTTATGTATACCAGGTACATGCAGTGCCTTCAGAGTGCAGAAGAGGGCATTAGATCCCCTAGAACTGAAATTACAGAAGGTTATGAACTACTATGTGGGTAGAGGGACCAAACCCAGGCCCTCTGCTAGAGCAGCAAGCACTCTAACCTACCAATCTGTCTCTTCAGTCTCAGGATAGTCTCCCTATTAAAATGAGCAGCTTCTACATGATTTGTTTGTTTGTAGTGTTTGTTGAACCCAAGGCTGTGTGTATGCTAGGCAAGCATCCTACCATTGAGGTATAGCCCCAGACCTCAGAAAACTCCTACACGATAAATTCAAAGAACGGGCACACTCAGACTTGATGTCAACGTCACCAATTAATCTTAGCACTCATGGGAAACACTAGAGAAAAGGGTGTGGTATTGTTTACATCGTTAAGGAAAAGCTGGGCGCCTGCCTGTTAGTTGACTCTCGGACTCTGTTCTGCACTGAAGGTGACGCACTGACTTTCACTAGAAGCTTATGGAAGGAGAGACTGGCTGGCCTTAGGTTTTAGCAATTCCAGAGAAGCCCAAATTTTAGCTGAGTTGATCGTAGAGAGAAAGTGGGCTCAGTGACAATGGTGTTTTCTGCTTATGTGCCTTTCGTCAAGGTTAAGCTTACTTAAGAGCCTCTGATTTTCATTACACACTGTTTGCACTTTGCAGTTATGTGTTAATTTCATGAAGCTTGCACCTCGGAACAGGAAACAAAGCATAATAATTATTTTCAGGGCTAATGCCTATAATTTATTTAAACAAGCAAGCCGTTTGCCTTGAGACCATATATGTAAACAAACACACATCTCCTACAGGCTTAGTTTGAGTTGGTTTAGAGCACGCCTTGCTCCCCTTCCAGTGATACATTCATTTAGCTTCCTGATTTATTTCATCCACCTCTTTCCTACAAATCAAGGCTCAGATAATGCAAGCATGCTGGCTAGAAACAAGCTTTGCACAAACAAACAAAAGCTATCAAGCCAAAGGCAACTGAGACCCACCTTCAATCCCTGCATTCATCCAACAAAACCGGCTCTGAGCCCAACTGCCCAGCAAAACCTCCAAATATCTCATTTTCATTTCATTTCCAGAATAGGAGGAGAACTGATCCTCAAATAAAAGACAAGTATGGTGTAATAGGAGGCTGAGAAACCCAGGCAAGCTTCTCCTTGCCACCCTGTGTCAAGCTCACAAAGAGAAAAATCGTACCATCCGACATGGTTGGGAGAGTTTAATCCAAAGCGGTGCTAATTAATATCCCCGCTTTCCAGAAGCCGGTGCCACATACAGCTGCGAGGGCAACACGGCTGCTCTCCCTTCAATTTTATGGGAAGAACATTTTCATCACAGAGCCGTCTCCCATGCCCTCCTCTCTTTGCCAGATTAGCCTCAAGAAGGAAGCAGCGATGATCCATCCCTCGGAGCTCCTTCGCTCCCCACTCACTTTATTATTTATATCTCGTTTGAAAAGTTATCGGCAACTCTCTGCACACCTGGCCAGAGTCCTTCTGACAATGGGCGGTGGCACCTTCCCGAGTCCCTTTGTCAAGGGGAGTTTATGCATTTGCCATCAGAATGGACTGACTTTTCCATATCTGCCTGGGAGAAAATGCCAACCCCAATGGCAGATCGGTCCCCTACCCCTATTACATGTGGATTGTTCTAAACTTGTCCTCCTATGAAGTCTGTGTAACAGGCCCTGGAAGAAGACTCCACGTGTGCCCCTTTACTCCCATTTTTAGCCCAAAGTGCCAGACCCCAGGCAGGCCACGTGTCATACCATTTTGTTCTCAAACCCCCTGTGTTCCGGGCTGTCTCTTTCCATCCTCCTAGAGGGACCCCCAAATCCAATCTAATGTTTTGAATTTACCTGTTTGTCTTTTATACATATAAATAGCTGCATTTCCATTCTCTCTTTGTTTCTCATTTTCATTTGGTTCTAATATCTGCATGTAAATGTTGGAAAATAGCATCTGTAATTGGAGATTATGAAGTATGGCCAGCTCTTGACAGGCTGCTAAGGAAGATGGATTATCCTCATTTTTCTGTAAATTTTGTCAATTTTGGAATTCATAAGCTATCAACACTGATCAAAATGGGACTTCACAGCTGTGTCAAAAAAAAAAAAAAGGAGGGGTGGGAGTGTGAGCGAGAGCACACTCGGGCAGGAGAGCACAGGAGCAGTGTGGGCAGAGCAGATTGGATGCCCAGCATCGTCAGGGCCACCCTTGGTCCCTCCCCTCCGCCCTGGCATCTCCCTCCGCCTCAGCTCTGGTCCCCTGGCTAAATCAAATAGCTAAATCACAAGATGGAGGGGCCGCAAATCCTCCAAGGCGCCCACTCCAACCCGGACTTAATTTATTGCCTGCGCTGCTTGCCTTATTTATCCCGGGGAGCCCTCGGCTCTCTCTGCACAGGCCTCAGAGGTGTTCGCTCCGTCCAGACCATCACAGCCCACTTGAGGCAATTGTGTTGGTCTCTCTCTCTCAATTTTCCCATTACTGGGAGTAAGTACTGTTGGGACTCTGTAATAGCCCGACTGCAGCCCATATCAATAACAGATGAGGTTTAATCGTCCAACACAAAAATTATTTAGGCGCAGTAAGGACATTCAATGTCATTTGCATAATGGCATTTCTATCGCACGCACCTAACCCGTCTTGCATAAACAAGGCTTTGGGACTATAAATAATAATAAATCATGACGTCTGCACGCCTCTTGTGGTAATAGGAGCCACTCTTTGTGGAAATTATTTCAGCAGGAAATGGGCACTGTAATTTTAAAGACATGTGGCACGGCGAAGCATGGTAAATCACGTGCATTTGCACATGAGCCCCAAGAACAGCCTGGGGACCTGCCCTCAGCCTGCAGCGACATACTGGGCACTGCAGAATACCAGGCCTCCAGAGAGAAACATCTTGAGCCTCTAGAACAGCCACTAAAATGTGCCTCTGTCCCAGAAAACAGCAGCTGGAAAAGGCACGAGGTTCAGCAGGAGGGAAGACAGGATTTGGAGCCACGGGAGTTTCAAGGCCTCTGGGTCAGAAGCCAACTTTGTTCCAGGAGAATGGAAGATCCCTCAGGGCAGCTGCTTTACCATGGTGCTCCTCCTCATCTGCTCTGTACCTACCCTGAAGATGTGTCATGAGAGAAGGGGCTCTTTGTAGCTGGGTGGTGGGAGGGCAAAAACAGCCCAGAAATCAAGCTAAAAAGACAGGCAGAGGCACATCCCTAAGGAGGAGTCCACTCTGGACTGGCACAGAAGAGCTGGTATGTGGTGGCAGCACCTCAGAAATGCCCAGGAGACGATGTTGTGCTTCGGGCAGCTGTGCCTGAGGAAAAGCACTCAGACGGATGAGGCAGTGGCCAGCAGGAGAGCTAAGCCTACGGCTGGCTAGGAACTCCAGGCCTTCCCGTCAGACCCATGGCCTCACCTCTCCAAGCATCAGCTTCTTCATCTGTGGAACACACCTAACCCAGTGCTTATGCGAAGCAGTCCTGAGCAGTAAACCGAGGACTGTGTTCAGAGTGACCACACAGAGCTCTTTAGGAGGCCAGAAGCCAGATCAAGCACCAGCTCAGCTTTGGAACAAGCACACCTCGCCTTCCTCAGCCTGAGAAGGACATAATGCACAGGTCCCCACCTGCCTCCATGTGCTAACGGGGAGGCAGCTGCAGGTGTGTGGTAAAGTGCTTTGTTTACACAACAGGTTGGCTGTCGTTGGGAGGATGAAAGTTAGCATCCATGAGGTGTTTGGAGAACCGAGCTTCTCCATCGGGACCCGTGTCCTCTCCAGTGCTCTCATCTCCTGACAACACCCTGAGAAGTTCATGCTTTCCTGGGAAAGTTCTAGTGGGATGTACAACAAACCAAACCTAGGGTTGTCTCCAGACCAGAGAAGAAGGACTGAGCTCAGCCATCCTTATTGGTCATGTGCTCAGTCTACGGCAGAGAGGAGCTGTTATGGTCCTACTTGTTTCATTGAGACTTTAACAGAGGAAACATCCTACGTTTATGCCTTGGCACTCACTGGGAAGAGCAACAAGGACATTTAACGACAGATGCTGCACTTGTTTCCCCAAATGAGGAAAAGAAATCATGGAGCAGTAATCATTGCTCCATGGAATCCAGCCTTTCTGCTCTTGGGTGCTCAAAGTGCTAGGTATGGTGTGAAGGTTTTAAGGTGTGTGTCTGTGAGCTCAGAAGAGAGAGGGGCTCTGGTACATGCAACCCTATCTTCAGCTTTACGTACAAACCTTACTTTCACCAAAATGTGCACAGTTTAACTCAAAAATGAAAGCCTGGAGTTTATTTTTTTAGTATTGTGCCAATTGTTTTCTTAGTTTTGACAACTGAGCTGTGGCTAAGTCAGGCATTAACATTAGGGAAAACTGGGTATGAGGTATATAAGAACCAGATGGTCTACCTTTACGACTTTTCTAAAAACTTTCAGTAATTTTTCCAAAACTAAAGTATATGGCAGCACAGTGGGGTTGGGGGTGAGGCTGAGGAAGACTTCCCTTACAGCGAGAAAAGAATGAATTAAAACCACGTCATCTTATTTCTCATCTTTCAGACTCAAAAGGCTGAAACCATGGTGTGTAGAGTCAGGCCTTTTTCACACAGGGGCATGAACCTCTTAGGAGAGCAATCTGAAACTATGTTTAAAAATTCATACTGTCCTGATAGGAGAAATGGAGAGAGAGAGGCTCCTGGGGGAGGGGAGGGAGGCAGACACAGGGATAGAGGTGGGCAAAACAACAGTATGATGCCTGAAGAGGCCACGAAGAATTATGCTAGTAACTGATTACCTAGAAAAAAAGGATAATGCATGCAGGTCAGTTCTAATGACTACACATACATAGTTTTAATGAATTTTTCTCGTCTGGGCTGATAATCCTCCCTCCAAGAACCAAACCTAACAAAATCCCAATCCCAGAAAGAGAATCTCTCTTTTGATGTGTTAGCAGGGCTTTCTAAGAGAGCCCCCGAACATAGAGCTTGTTGCTGTTGCCCTTGGCTAGCCCTCAAAGGCGGAACGTAAGCCCCTCACACTCTTCAGACACAGGGCCCAGCGACCTCTGAGCTGGAGCCGACCTGCGAGCCTCCTCCCTGAGGATTTTGATGGTGTCGGAAGGCACCATGCAAGCTCCCAAAGGAGGAAGGCAACCAGCAGTCCTCCCCAGCGGCAACACCTACGGACCACATCAACCACCAACACAGCCGGATAAGCCACGGGTGCAGCAGCGGCACACATACCTTGAAGGTAACCAACCGCTCTCTAATTGCACTTACGACAAGCTCGACAAGAGGGAGACCATCCCTGGTCCTGGAAACCTAGCCAACCACTCAGTGCTAACAAAAGCACGGTTGTCAGAGGGGAATCCACAACCTCTAATTTACCAACCCAGCATAACCTCTTTGCAACAGATGGAGACCACGACAGAAAACCACAATCAAGCAAAATGCAGAGTCGTAGAGCTCAGTCCCAGTGGACGCATCTACAAAACACTCCTACACCTAAGACCCAGGGAACACTGAGGAAGAGGGGACAGAAAGATTGTAAGCTGGAGGATCAGGGGTGGGGGTTGCTGTGAGACTGTGTCTCCTAGTAACATCAGGAGCTATGCCCATAAAGTCTCACCAGCACGACTGCCTAAACCTGAGCTGAACAAGGACAACACCAACAAACATGCCAGAATGGATGGGAAAAGCCCATGAGACCTCAACCCTTCACTAAGGCAACCGAGTAAAGCTGGGGTGGGGAGAGGTGATCCTCCCAGAGGAAGAACACGTTACCTGGTTGCCCAGTGCCAAATGGTCAACTTTGAAAACAAATACAGACAAGTTATGTTTAGAAATATACACATATAAACATACGCATATATGAATGTAACAACAATTGGTGGAAAAACAGGTCATGAATTTGAGAGAGAACAGGGAGGGCTGTGTGGGAGGGTTCATAGGAAGGAAAAATTCATAAAAAAGAAAAAAAAAGAAAAAATTTATAATTCGTGCACACACAGCAAGCCAGGCTTTCCACCCTGAAGAGCAAACCCTGCCAGGATAGCCTCTCATAGAAAAAAAACAAACACGGGAAAGAAAGCATATCACAGATTTTTTTAAAAAAGAAAAGTATCAGAAGCAGCCAATGGCACATTTCCTAAATGAGTGGTGATACCTCACACAGTAAAATGCTCTTATAATTGTTAAAAAGAATAAAACAAAGCTGGACACAGTGGTGCACACTGAGGGGTTGGGGTTGGATGTAGGAGAATCAGTAGTTCACGACCAGCCTCATCTACATAGCAAGTTCGAGGCCAGCGTGGGCTATATGAAACTCTGTTTTAAAATTAAAAAAGAAAGGAGGAGAAAAGCAACAGCATTTCTTTACATTATGTGTGTGCACGTGCATGTGCATGCCTGTATGCGTGTGTGTGTGTGTGTGTGTGTGTGTGTGTATTAGTGCCTCAGTGCGCATGTGGAGGTCTCAGGTGGTCAGGCTTAGTGGCAAGTGACTTTGCCCCTTAAGCCATCTCACCTGCTCTAAGAGGCATCATTTTGTGTGTGTGGACAAGTCCAAGAAATGCTCATTAGCAGAATACGGCAAAAGTACAACACTGTAAAATAGCCTGCTACCATCTGTGTTCCACAGGAGGAGGTTACGGTGCTTGTGCTCACCTGCATAAGGCCTGCGCAAGACTGGGCCCTGTCAGCTCACCATCATGGCTGGGGCAGGGGCTCCTGAGGCTATGTAGAGACTCCTGTAGGTCTCTTTTCACCCGTGCTCCTGGGAGCCTGTAAGCAGCCCTGCGGAAACTTACTGAGTCACCGAAAACTAAAATTAAGCTAAAGCAAAACATAGAAGTAGACTTTGCGATGGTTGGGAAGTGTTCAACGGAAGTGGAAGAATAACAAGAGAGGACAATGGGGAGCTCGATTAGCTACAGGCTGCGTGGGGTGGCACGGGCCTTTAGCTCCCACATGCAGGAGACAGAGACCAGTGGGTCTTCGTGAGTTTGAGGCAGGCCTGATCTGCCTAGTAAGCTCAGGCCAGAGAGAGATCCATTCTCAGACAAACACCCTATAGGGGTAGGGTTTAACTATTACAATGAAACCCATTATTATACATGATTAATATTTGCTAATAAGAACTTCGTGTGAAAAAAGGGAGTTATTGATAGAGACTTAAATATATATTTGCATGTATACTTCGCCCTCACCAAAGTATGAGATCTATGCACTACTTAACTTATACTGGGAATGTGTCCCCAAAAAACCCATTACAAACTGAAAATAACAGAAATCAAAGTGCATTCAATGCCCCGCCCCACCAAATACCCCTAGCCATGCTTAGAACACCGCTAGAGCCTGCGCGTAGGTAAAAGTGTCTGTCACGAAGCCCACTCTACACTTGGGTATCGCAGCCCTCAAGGGCTGTGCCGACACACTTTCACACCTTCATGGACTCAAAAAGTCCTAAGTCAAACTGTGATAAGTCAAGGGCCATCTGTGCCCATATACGCTTGTGTGTCTATTAAAAAATATAGTTCCTGTTTCTCTTCCGGTCCCAGGCACTGTGGAACTGCGGGTTTCCAGGCAGACGTGGCCAAGTCCAAGAACCACACATTTGCAACCAGGTCCGCAAATGGCAAAGAAATGGCATCAAGAAAGCCCAGTCACAAAAATACGAATCTCTTAAGAGGTGGACCCCAAGTTCCTGAGGAGCATGGGGTTTACCAAGAAGCACAACAAGAAAGGCCTGAAGAAGATGCAGGCAAACAACGCAAAGGCAGTGAGTGTGAGAGAGGAGGCATCAAGGTCCCTGTGAAGCCTGTGGCTGTTAAGCCCAAGATACCAAAGGGCCCCAGTGGCAAACTCAGCTGCCTGGCTTTCAACGTGCACCCCAAGCTTGGGAAGCAGATTCAAAGCTACATAGTTAAGAATCGTAGGCTAGAGCTCAAGGTTCAAAGCAAGGCAGAAGCCGCAACTCCAGCCAAGGCCCAGGCTGCAGCCCAGCTCAGGCTCCCAAAGGTGCCCAGGCCTCTGTGAAGGCCCCATGGGAAAGGCTTCTGCTGATGTGAACACAGATGGACTAGTGTGACACACCCGGCTACACACTATTTGCAGATGACCAGCATCCTATGCTGCTTTTACAAATAAAACCAAGGCAAGATCTGTTAAAATATATGTGTGTGTGTTTCCTGTATATTTGCAGGTTAAAGATCAACCTTGGTTGTTTCTCAGGCAACTTTCTCTTTGTTTTTTGAGGGTCTCTCACTGGCTTAGAGCAGGCCAGCCCCAGGTATCCTCTTCTTTGCAGAGTGTCTGGCTTTTTTCACGTGTTCATCAGATTGAACTCGGGTCCATGTACTTGTACAGCAAACACAGAGATGTCTCCCTCACCTCTCACCCCATAAATAGTCCTTAAAATACAGACGCAACTGATAACAGGACTCTCCCCCAGAAGCAAAATAAATAAACAAATAGATGAATAAATATTAAAGTTAAAAGAAGGTGTGGTGGGGAAAAGGAGAAAGGAGACTTAATTTTGTTTGTTTGTTTGTTTGTTTGTTTTTGAGACAGAGTTTTGCTGTGTAGCTCAGGTTGTCCTGGAACTCACTCTGTAGACCAGCCTGACTTCAGACTCATAGAGAACCATCTACCCAGGCCTCCCAAGTGCTGGGATTAAAGGCTGCGCTGCCACCACCCAGCAAGACTTAATTTTTTTTTGTATACATTTTGTAGTAATTGAAACTTTTGTCATTTTGTTGGTAAAAACCATAGCCATATTATGTATTTATAAATTTGGGGGTGGGGAGTTGAGACAGAGTCTTAATATATAGCCCAGGCAAGTCTTGAACTTGCAATCTTCCTGCCTCCTGGGGTTACAGAAGGGTATTGCCACAGCAGCTAAAAACAACAGGTTATACAGGTAAGTGGCAACCAGCAAGTGTCATTTGGACTGAACCTGAGCCATTGCTGTGGCCACAGTCCTGCAGGACTCCTCTGTCATGATGCCCCTTGACTCACCCAATCTGGCTGGCATGAGCCTGCAGGACAATGTGCTCAGCAGTGGACACTTGGCACGTGAATCTGTGTGCCCAGGGGCTCAGGAAAGGAGCCCAGGCCCTCTCCTGCATCTAACATGCTGATCCAGACAGTGCCTGAGCTGAAAGGGACTTGTGAGTATCATTCCTACCTCCCTGAGTTTCAGGTGAAAACTGAAGAGAGTGTAACACTGGGCGGTGACAGGTGGTCTCAAATCAGAACTCAGGTTTCAAGAAAAGCACCACATGCCAGGGAGAGGCACCGATGTTTTGGGTCTCTCGGGTCTCACTTGCTTCACCAGCAGAATGGGAGCTGCAGCTCCTGCTCTTTTGTCTTGGGTGTTGTTCACCTCCTCACTTCCATAGGCAGAAACTGAGCAGAGAGTACCCTGGCCACAGGCACAATTTTATCCTGGATAGTGATGCTCCACTTGTCTGCACTGGAGGCTCTCAGCAGAACAGCTGCTAGATGTGGTGGGAGCCTGAGTTCCCCCGAGTGGGTGAGCATGGAAGGACCAGATGGGGTGAGAGGTCGTAACCAACTGGGCAGGCCTGGCCTAGTGAGGCTGCAAGAGACTCCGGAATCTACGGGAGGGGGAGAGGGAGACACAAGTCCTGACAGCCTTGTTTCGGAGCCCCCTCCTCCACACCGAGCCTCCAGCTGTCCCACTCAGGGCTTTCTGCTTCCTTTTGGCAGGGGCTATTACAGTGCAGACACCCCAGCCCTACTACTTCCTTTCATTCTTCTCCATCTCAGTTCTCCCTGCCACAACCGAGCAGACTCACATTCTTTTCTCTGCACTCCCGGTAATATGACCAGGACCACATGGTCTTGTAGGATTATGGTTTACCTACAGGAAAACTAAGCATGTCTTCCCAGAGACATGGCCTTGAGGTGGGCACAAGTCACAGGTATGCCCAGATGCTCCACACTGTCTACCTGACTGGCTCATAAATAACCCACAGGCAGTAGCTCCAGCCCCACCTCCCATTCTGAGGTTCAAATGGCTACCCCTGGTCCCCAGGACAGGGGCCTGGAGGTCCACACACCTAGAGCTACTTTCAAAAGCCAGAACCTGGTCTTACAGTGGAGCCAATTGCATTTGCTGCCCTCAACATTCCCGGAGATGTAGTTGAGTTTGTGAGTTAGCGCAACCTCCCTGTGCTCACACACGCGTGCCACATCTTTGCAGACGACTTAGTAGGAGGGAAAGAACTAAGATCACTGTCCAGGGAGTGAGGATAGAGGCTATCTCAAGAGAATTTTCATGATGAAAGTCCCTGTACCATAAAGGCAGGGAAGACTCAGAGAGAGACAAGTCCTAGTGTCTATTCAACACCATCAAGCTTGTAACACTCTCTTTGCCCCATCATCTGTTTCCCACTCTACAGGAAAGGCTGAAGGGAGTGCACATCCCGCAGGAACCATAGAGAGGCATAGAGGGAAAAAGGAAGGTCCAAAGCAGAGCCTAAAATGGAAGCAGGGAGCCAGTGAGATGACTCCACAGGTAAAGGCACTTGCCACCAAGCCTGATGACCTGAGTTTGGTAGCCAGGTTTCACATGGCAGAGAGAACAGACTCCCGAAAGTTCTCCTCTGACTCCACAAATGTACACACACAAGATAAACACGGTATAACTTTAAAGCGAGACCAACAATAACTGTAGCCAGCATTGAATGCACATTTTGTGGTGGGCACAGTCCCTCTACTCCAAACAGATTCTTGGCTAAATCCCACATACTTCAAGAAAGCTGACTCTCATTATGTCCATTTTGTAGACAGACTGAGACTTAGCTAGGCTACCTAACATAGCCAAGATCCCGAAATTTGTAGTTGTTAGAACTGGGATAGAAGCCACACTCTCGATGGTCCTGATCCCCCCACCCCCAGGATCAAGATGGGAGGCTTATGAAGTTGCTTACACACCCCACCCTACAGAAGCCACACTTGGTCCTCCTCACTGACACCCAGAGAAGAGAAACCGACGGGCAGCTTCATGGAGCCCGTGAGACGTGACCTGCATATTCCTTAGCGATCTCTGATTTGCTCTCACTCCAGTCACTCTCTCTCTCAGTCATTATTTCCCTAAAAATCAACTGAGACATTACTTGGCACATTCTACATGGTGATTCCCATAGGTGACCTCATACAGCTGGGGTAAGGGGTCACCTCAAAGTGAAGCTTAGTGGAAGTAACACTGAGGGTGGCCCTGCCACTCAGCTGAAAGATTTTAGAATAAGTGGAAGACAGAGAGATTGTATACTGCCCAGCATGAGCCGGTCTAAGGTGCTGTGTCTTCAGGTAGCTGAATACTCAGCTAGGAGAGGCCGCTAGAGAGCAGCCTGAAAGACAGCCAGTCTGAAGCAGTCCATGGACAACGGCCAAAGAGTGTCTGTACAAAATGTCTTGGATCCTCTCCAACAGAGAGCTGCAGATAAGACCTTAGGATCCTTATCCACTTAGCACTGTCAGAAGCCTGGAAGACCCTTGGGATACATGTAAGCACACTCCTGTCACCGCCATAAAAAAACAAAGGAAATAAAACTCCCCTTGGAAAGCTGGCTTTGACCAGAGCTGCTTCCAAGATCTTCCAACACGGAATTGTTGTCAGGATAAACAAATCAAGTAGATGGTCGAAGGGAATTGTTATTTATATCAGTTCAAACAGAAAATAGTAACTTTTATTTTAGGGTGCAAAGGTCACAGTTATTCTTTCCAGAAAATTCCACCCACTGATCCAATCCTCTTAGACACCAGTGGAATAAGAAAACACAAGCAGTTTTCAAATCTCAGTACCACAAGCTCCTAGCTTCTTGACTTTTAGAAAGTCACTTTGCCACTCTGTCTAGGAAATAAACTATTTCCCATTCTGTAGAATTAAGGTAAACAAATGTCTCCCCACCCCAGAGGGCTGTTGAAGGTATCACACGAGTTAGGGTATACGAAGTGTTTAGACCAATCCTTGGCACTGTGACTGCTCAGTTGTTACTAAGCATCTTGGTCAGGTACTGGAGAAACACACACATATACCCCATCCTACAGAGGTACGTTCGCACACACGGCACCCTGAAGGGTGTGCTGTTCACAGAACCTTCAAAAAAAGCATGCACACACACACGCGCGCACACGCACACACACCATCAAAGAGAGGATGCTGAAAGCCACTGCTTCACCAGGAAGTGGCTCCCCCAGCCCTGAGGCTCCTGGGTGCCGTGGCATGTGTGCTGCCCCGTGCACTCCCGCATGTGTTTTTCAGAGTGCAGGTGGGCCGCCTCATTTGTTAAAGCCAAGGAATAACTCCTGGAGCAAGCCAGGAATCTAGAGAAATCCAAGCTGTCCATGGTAATTCTAGAAAAACAAGCTTCCCTACAGCAATCCAGAACCTGTTCCACACTCACTAGGCTGGAAACTCTAGAAATAATCACTCCAAATCTACCCTAGTACTGGATCTAAAGACCAGTGCTCATTTCTCCATATTATCTTCTGCTAGCTAACCTGCCCAGAAAGTGTGGGATCATCTGTCAAGGTCATTTTTGCCCCCAGAGTATTGATACGATGCTCTGACTATTAGGGAATGGAAGAGAAAGCCAGGCACTGATCCCAAGGAAACATATCAGGTTATATGGAATTTTCTAGTAGCTGGACACACCCCAGGTGACACTTGAAGCAAGTTCTTTAGGCAGGTCTGCGACAGACCGAGAACCCATGGCCCACTTCTAGGCTTAGCACCTGGGCCTCAGAACAATACACAATGGTAAGTTAGCCAGGGCAGCAACGCAATGTTCACTTTCCCCGAATCCCGAACATCTGTGCTGGCCTTGCTTTCACTTTTGTTTATTTTATTTTATGTTGGTGCTTCATACATACCTAGCCCTCACCCCACCACTGAGCTCCCTCAGTTCGTAAGGAGAATGAGAAGCGAACCCCCCCAACCATTCAGAGAGTCTCCCATGCTGCCAAAGACACAAATAACAAGGAAGGCTTTCTTCAGACATCTCATAGTCTGTAATTTGGCACCCAGACTCCATCACAAATGCATCCATATAAGTGAATATGCCTGTTCCTAAAAGAATGCCTCATAGCGAAGCCACAGAAGCTCCAGATGCAGCCTCAGGGGTCACCAAGTTACACTCAATATCCAGAAGCAGTAAGTACTGAAGCTAAAAGATGAAAATACCTTCCTGAAAGGGTTCATTGCAGGGTTAAATCAGAAAGTGCAAAATAATTAACTGCGTGCATCGTCCAGATTACACATACACACATATAACATTTAATTATGTGTAGGCGTGTGTGTGAACACACGGGTAAATCAAATACAGTGTGTTGAACAAGTGTACACAAGTAAATTAGGCTGTCCAGAATACTCTGAACAGCGGGAACCTACCCCCCTCCTCCAGACAGAGCACACATCTTTCTGTGCTATTTCTGTCACTCGTCCTCTTTCCCTTTTCTTTCTGTGTGTCCTCCCCTTGCTCACTGTCCTCCCCACCGCCTTCTGAGCAGTCCCCCAGATGGGAGGCTGGAGCAGGCAGGAGCCCATCTGTATCGTCCAGACATTCTTGGAGGGTGTCAGAATATGGATCAGTCACATCCAAGTGTCTCCTGAGTGCAGGGTTAGATTCCAACATGAGGCTGATCTGGAGCTTCTCCTCAGGGCCCTGCCATGTGGGCAGTGCAGTGCACCCTGAACATGAGTGACAGTGACGAGTGTCTCTGGGGACACGCTCCCTCCCTTCCTCTAGGAGGGATATTCCAAGCCTTGCTGGCTAGGCTCTCAGAATCCTGTGTCTGAGTTTGTAATACCTCCTCTCTCCCTTTGAGGAAAATCCGACTCGTGTCAAGTCCCGTCTCTCCAAAGAGAAAGCAGGAGTGAGCTCGTTTGGGATCTGATTGCTTTAACAGGACTTCTAGAAGCCTGAGTTCATTTGCCTGTGTAATCTGTAGCCAGTAAAAGCGGAGAAAGCCTGGAAGGGAAAGCTCCATCCACTCAGCAGCACAAAGGCTCTACCACCGCAGGCAGATGGTACCTCTGACCAGCGCTTCTCTTCACTCCAGTTCTAGGCACTCTGACTGCCTGATCCCGCCCTACCCTGCCCTAGCTGTTGGGATTTCTGGTGCCTTTTCCTAGATGCTAGGGCCTAGAGCGACCCTGCTAAGCCCTGTTTCTGCTCGTCTCAATCAATGCAGAGCCTTTGACAAAGGTATTGTTGTTGTCCCTGTCTTAGATATGAGGAAACTGAGGTGAAAGCACTGGTTGTTAGGCATCCTCTCGGAGGGGACACAGCCCTCCTTTCTGTCTCCGGGGTTGAGCAAGGCTGGGGTCTGCAGGCTCCTTGCTTCTCAGCGCCTCATCCACGCTATTGCTACTCCACATCGCTGTCTGGTGTAGCATCTCCTTAGGTCCTCACTCACCTACCGGGTCAATCTTCCACACTGCTCACACACCTGACGACCCCAGCTTTCTCCACACCTCCCACTTCGGGTTTGCCTGCCCCTAACTTCCCTGAGAAACTGCTCTAGAGCCACATGCTCCAGCCTCCTGGCCATGGCCTGATCCACCTCTCATATCCCAAACCCTGAGGTCACAGACCCCAGTTTCATCTAAGAGAAATGCATGAACACCAGGCTGATGGTCCTCAGCCCAGAACGCAGGGATGACTAACAAATCCATCTCTTCCCCAAGATGGAAGACAGGAGTTGCACTGCCTTGATTTCTCCTGAGGCCCTGGTTCTGCCCCTCCTCAGTCAGACCACACTTTTCTTTTCCCCAGGCCAGACAGCTTCAGTTCCTTGAAAGACAAGTTTTGGGTAGAGAAGCGGGGTGGTGTGAGTGGCTGTCAACACACTAGTTAGGTGGGTTAGGTGGAGGAGCAGGAGAAGGGCCCTTCTGTTTTATTACTGACTTTTTGTTTGGAATTATTTTGCAATTTATTGTGTGCCTTCTGTTTTGCCTTTTTCTAATTTTCTGAGATGAGTACTTAATCATTAGACTCTTACCCTGGGGGGAGAAATGCATGCATCCAGGGCTGTGGAGCTAGTTCAGCAGTTATGAACACCAGATACTATTGCAGAGGACCAAGGCTTGTTTTCGGCATCCACATGGCAGTTTGCAACTATCTGTAACTCCAGTTTCAGGGGGCATCCTACCATCTTCCGGCCTCGGAGAGCACTGCACACACCCGGTGCAAGCACAGACATGCAGGTAAAAAGATGAATGGGTCTGACAAACGTTTTCAAGGTCACGATCCTCCCTAGGTGCGGCTTTGGCTTCATAGCTCAGCTGTGGAGTAGGAGCACAGCTAGATGCTCTCATCTTTTGTGGTTTTTTTCACTGAGATTTAAATTTTTTGGCACATTTTTTCCCCCCAGGAAGTTTATCTTGGGGTGTTTCTGAGTTTGTTTTTGTTGTTATTTTGAGCAAGTCAAAACAATCTAAGGGCTCTCACATATAGGAAGGAATGCCTTGTTTTGTTTGTAATTTCCTTTTTTAAAAAAAAGTAATTGCATTTAGTGTGTGTGTATGTGTGTGTGAACATGCATGTGTGAGTACTGAGTGTCATGACACACAGCTGGAAAGCAGAAAAACCTGTAGAAATTAGTTCTGTTCTTCCACCACATGGGTACCCAAGATCAAATTCATGTCAGCAAGCTTTAAGCACCTTTATCCACTAAGCCATGTCACTGGAACTTGTTTTGAATCTTCAAATATATTTTCTTTGGACTGTGCATTTTTTATTTTATTGCACTGTGGTCAGAGAACAGGGTCTCTAGCATGAGTTTCTGGAACTGCTCAGACTTGCTGTCACACCTGGGGTCTTGTAAGCTGTCTCCTCATGCACCCTCCCTGTGTATTTCAAGAATCTGTGGTTCTGCTGCTTTGTCTTGGTGTGAGCTGCTCTATGAGAGTGATCCGACTGCCTCTGCTGGAATTAAAGGTGTGTGCCACCACACCTGGCAAACATAGAGGCCTTAGATTCTTTTATTTATTATGTACACAGTGTTCTGTCTGCATGTACACCTGCACCCCAGAAGAGGGCACCAGATCACATTGTAGACTGTTGTGAACCACCATGTTGCTGGGAATTGAACTCAGGATCTCTGGAAGAGCAGCCAGTGCGTTTAACCTCTGAGCCACCTCTCCAGACAGTCTTACAAACATCCCTGCCAGCATTTTGTCAGCATGAGCTCTTCTTCGGGTGTCTAAATTTTTGCAAGATAACATGGGATTATTCACTAGTGATTTTTGCTTCTGGTATTTGAGACTCTGAGGTTAAGAGTGTAGAAATTCAGATTGCTCTGCTATCTTCCTAGGAATTGTTTCTGTTATTATTAATCAAGAATGCCTTTGTCTTTGAGGAGGTTTGGGACCTTGGAATCTATTTCCTCTGGTAGTGATATTATCAGCAACCTTTCTGGCTAGAATTGGCTGGTCTATAGTGTCTAGATAGTACAGATTTTTATCCCCATATAGTATCTATCATTATTCATATTCTTTCTATCCCATCTTGTTTTAAGTTGTTTTCTATAAACAAAATGTTTATATGTTTTGGTTATTTTATATATCTTATTATCTGGAAGCTCTTTTTTCCCTTTTTTTTTTGAGGGTGTTGAGACAGGGTTTATCTGTGTAGCCCTGGCTTTCCTGGAACTCACTTTGTAGACCAGGCTAGCCTCAAACTCAGAGATCTGTCTGCCTGCCTTCCAAGTGCCTTCCAAAGGCATGACCACCATGCCCAGCTTATCTGGAAGTTTTTAGCTTGAATATTTCCATATAGTTCTAGCCTTTAGGATCTCCAATTTTTAGTTGGTCTTGCATTTCCCTTTTTCCTTCTTCCTTCTTTTACTGAGAAGTCTCTGTGTCTCTCTTTGTCTCTTCTGGCTTGGAATACATGCATTCTGTCACACATAACACGTATTAGTGGGAATCCTCCAGTTCCCCATACATGTGCCTCTACCTGGGCAGTATGGAGTGTTGGTGTACTGTAATTTAAGTTATCCCCTTGTCATTGTTGTCTGACATTATTATCTCTTTTTCTACTTGTTTATAAATCCCTCAAAAATAGCCATGTTTTTGACAGTCAATATAGCTTATGGAAGAATCCTATTAGATTATTCTTAGTTTGTCATTGCATTGGTTACTGTTTTACTTCTTAAAACCTACTCTGTCCTTCTGTGTTTTGTGTCCTTCTTGTAGTCAATGTACAGTTGAATCCGCTGGCTTTTCTTACACACTCTGTCTTTTGCCATCTTTTGATGGTACATTCAGACCACTTACATTGGGGTGATTCTTAAAGGGACTGAATTAAAGCTGCTCTTTACAGCTTTCTATCTTGTGGACCCATTCTTTGCTTTATTCCCCCTTCACTTTATTCCTTTTCCCATGATCCTGTTTTGTTTCTTCCGTTAGCACCTCGCTTATACTTCTTGTAAAGTTTTTTAAAAATTACAGTACTCTCTTTGGAATTTGTAATGCATATTCATTATGCTGTCTACCTCCAAAATGACATTACTTCTCCTCATTGTTAGTACATTTCCTACTTCCCCCTTCTGCCCCCAGAACATTGTTGCAGTTTATTTCCTTTGTCTGTTTATATTAGTCACCCCATCTAACCTTTCTATTGTTAATTTAGACTAGTGGTTTTAGACCAATTAAGAATAATAAAAAAACATAGTTTTATTTCATCCTCATTTTTTCTCTCACTACCTTCTTTGTGCAGTTGAGTTTCTGACCCATGTAATTTCTCTCTCCCTTAAATACTCAAATATTCCCTTTCTAATGTCTTCAGATTTGTTGGCTGCATTTCATGTGTGTGAGTATTTTAGCTGCACTGTGTGTATCAAAGGAGCGCAGTACCTATGGAGGTCGTAAAAGGATGTCTGAACTCCCTGGAGCCACAGCTACAGATAGTTATGAGCCACCATAAGAGTGCAAGAATGACAAATGTTCTTTAACCTCCTAGCCATCTCTCCAGCCCCTTCAATAATGTTTTCATTCATTCTTTGACAATTTCATGTGATGTATTTTGATCACATTAAACCCCACTCCTCCCCATAGCTCCTCCCAGACCTACTTCCTTTTTCCAACCCTCTCAGCTTTACGTCCTTTCGTTTTGTTTTGTTTCTACTATTCCGTTAGCTCCAGACTGTGCTGCCTATGTACTTTGGCTCCTGGGTTGGGCCATCCACTGGCGTGTGGCTGGTTTGCCAGGAGGCACGTCCTTCAGCTTTTGTCACATTAAATATTAAACCCCATCCCCTGCTTACACAGTTTCCAACCAGAAAGCACTGTAATTCTTCACTTCCTTCCTCTAATAACATGGTGGGATCCTATTTCTATTTTACTTGGTTTTTTGGTTTGAGACAGGGTCTCCCTGTACAGAATAGACTGGCCTCAAACTCGTAGAGATCTGAGTGCTGTGATTAACGGCACTCATCACCATGCCTGGAGACATTCGGGTTTCTATTTTCTCATTCCTCTTGTGATTTTGTCTTTGACCTTCTGACATTTGGCTGTGACGTGCATCTACATAGATATTTTGCATTTTTCCTGGTTTGGGGTTCTCTGAGATTCCTGCATCTATGGGTTAGTCTCTGATCAATCATTTTGGAAAATAGTTGGCCATTACTATTTCAAATATTTATTCATTTTTCTCTTCTCACACTTCCATTACATACATGTGGCTCCTCTTTAAATTTCCCCACAGTTTGGAATATTCTCCCTCTTTCTCCTTCCCTTTCTCTCTCTCTCTCTGCATTTCCATTTGGGAGCTTCCTGTTGATGCATCCTCAAGCTTGATTATTCTTTGCCAAGCTGCATCCAACCTATCGGCGTGCCCACGGGAGGTAGTCTAGATTTCTGTTCCTCTCTTTATTTCTAGCATTTCCTTTTGCGTCTTCCAATCATTTGCTATTGCACATGCACGTTTTTGCGTGCTGCCTACCTTTTCCACTCATGCAAACAACATATCAATTATACTTACTTTAAGCTCTCTAATGTGTCTAAAACCTGTGTTGTGTGCAGCTCTTCTTGCGGGGCCTATTTTCTCTCCTCTCGCTTTGTTTTTCCTCTTGCCTAATATTTTTTGTTGAAGTGTGCAAATGAGGTGGAGGGGTTACTGCTCAGAAGAACAGTGTTTGTAGCCAGGGTCCTGAGGTTCAGTCTCCGGCACGACACACAGAAGGAAGTCTTGAAATGTACATGTGATGCCTCGAGTAGTCGGAATGGCAGTGAGCAGGGCTCCAGTGTGAGGCTCAGTGTCCGTGTGGGGTGTCTCTAACTCTGTTTTCTCGTGCTTCTTCGGATTTTGCTGCAACTGTTTGCCCTGTGACCTCGGTTTTCTGATATGTCCAGAAAGTCTGTTTGTTTTCCATGTGTTCAGCTTTATTTTTGCTGTGAAGATGAGAATGACAACTGCTGAACTCCATCTCAAAGAGATGGACTTGGAAGTCTCTAATGCCTCCCAAAGTCACAGTTCAGCAGCTCAATGGCAGTCTTTAGGAGTAGACACACCCTTAAACGATAAATGATTGTTTATTCAGTTTCAAGTCAAGAGTTACTGTCTCTTGGGGGTTCAGGGTACGTGCAGGTATGTGTGCATGTGGCTCTATATGAGGTGGATGTGGGGCAGAAGGAAAACCCTCAGAGGCCGTTCCCCCCTCATCTTGGGGAGACAGTCTTTCACTGGATCTTAGGGCTCCCCAAATTGGTCTAGTGATCCCCAGAGATCTGCCTGTCTCCACCCCCCAGCACTGGGATTACATTCTCATGCCACTGCACAGTTCAGGGGGTGTCTGTGTTTTATGCTGGTGGTTGACTCCTCACATCTCAGGCAAACACCGTACCACTGAGTTACACCCTCAGCCCCGCATGTGTGTAAGTGGGAGCTAGAATAAACCTAGATATTTAGGATATTTTTCCCACTCTACCTTCTCTGCTGTGTTTCTAGTTCCTCAACTCTTATCTCCTAAACTATTAACTTTCTATCCAGCTGTTTCTTAGCAGGCATTTACCCTGTCATTGAACTTTTACTTCCAATAGGTACCAACTATTTTTATTGATAAGTGTGCTTTTTAAATATGTTTCCTTTTTTAAAAGATGTTTTGGTCTTTTATAGTGGCTGCCAATTCTGTCATCACTTCAGTCACTTTATAGTTTCTTTCAATTTGTCTGTTATCTTAGGGTCTTGGAGTTCCATTCTCTGGCTCTCTCCTGACTCACTCCCATTTTCTTGCAAGGTTTACATCTTTTAAGTTCTGAGATCGTTTTTAGCAGCTGTGGCTTATTCTGTAGGCATGGGGTAAACACTGGATTATAGAAGGGTCAAGACAAGAGTATTTTCATGTGCTTCTCTGAGCCATCTCTGGGATTTCACTGACATCGTTCAGTTAATTTAAATTTCTACTTGGGTTTCTTATGCAAACTATGAAACGGGACCCACACCTGGATATAGCACAGGTCTGAGGTTTCAACTTCTTGCTGGAAATTTTTATTCCACTCTGAGTTTCATGCAGTTGGCTTCTTTCAAGATAAGGGTGAGCCTGGTCTGTGGCTCTTTTCCCAGACAGTGTGGGCCTTCCAGCTTATTGGTTCCAACTCCTGCATCATGTAGATCATGTCTCTGCCAAAATCTGTAGCAAACTCCAACCCCTATTTCCTAGAAATGCCCCAGAATGGGTGCCCTGGGCCATCAGGGCATCAGCTCTGGGAGTTCTGGCTCTAAGAACTCTGGGAGTTCTTAGCTTCAGTCCCGGAGGAATTATCTGTCTCACAACCTCAGACACCAAGAGCAGTTCACTGTTGCTCTTGGTGCAGGCTCCTACCATTTGAGATGGGAAGGGACCCTGAAGCAGACCCGACCTCCTTAACAATCAGGTCTATGCATAAAAAACAAGACGACAACAACAACAAACCCACAAAACTTGCAAACCAGGAAAGGTTTGTTTTTATGGTTTTGAAGAGCTTTGTGAATGCTGAACTTCTTAAGCCAAACTTCCAGTGTGGCTTCAAAACTAAACAAGCTGTTGGACAAGAATGGCTGGTTATTTTGTCCTTGTTAATTTGTATTTCGTTCTTTGAGCTGGGGTCTCACGGGCCCCAGGGTGGCTCAGACTCACCGATAGCCGAGGATGCTGAACTTCTGACGCCCCTACCTCGACCTCTGAGGTGCTGGGATTCTGGACACTACCACACCTCGTTCATGTGGTGTGGGGACTGCATCCAGGGCTTTGTGCCAGCCAAGCGCTCCTCTAGCTAAGTCACATCCCCGGACCTTTTCTCTTTTTTAAATTGCAAATATCGGTCAGCATCCTTTGAGGAGAAACATTTCTGCCCAAGTCAGTTCTCACATGGCACCTCAGGCTGTGTCCGCCATTATTTCTTTATGCTGCACACCGTAACACAGGTGGCTCATGTCACTGACACGGCATGTCTGTGAAATTTCCTGGATGAATGAATGAATAAAGGAATGAGAGAATGGCCCAGCAAAGGGCAGGAAGCTCTGTGACAATCCTCTTGTAATCCTAAACCCCACAGATACAGAATTCGCCTGTCACTAAGAAGAGTAGAATAGACAGGAGGGGGGAAATGTAAACATGTCGAAATAAAAATAAGAGACGGATTCCTAAATGAAAATAAGAGTCGTGGGCTGCTGGAGCTTAAATGAATCTCGAGGATGGTCTAGTCCAGTTCAGCACCACAAATGCAGAAACTGTGGCCTGAGAGGCCAGCCCCAAGCTATCACTAGGAGTGTACCCTTGTACCATAATACCTCACCTGGTCATCCCCCAAGAATTTCCACAGACACAATGATTTAAGGGAAGTGACCCTTGCATCTGACCTGCAGGAAGGTAAAGAATGCCCGGTGACTTAGACAATGTTTTCAAAGCTTTCCAGGAGCAAGCCGGTATTTGCAAAGCAGGGTCTAGACAGCAACGCCAAGAAGGCCGAGCCCCCAGAGCCCAGTTCATTTTCATACTGTGTCTCTCAGAGGAGAGAGATGGTGGTCTAGGGACCTCTAGGGGTCTCGAAAGCAAGACTCACTGAACACTGCCACTGTCTCATTCTGAAGACATTTAAGCGACACAGTGTGTGTTGGGGGGAGGGGGTCCTGTACTCCCCTTTCCTCATGCTTGGGGATGAGGCCTCCACTCACTCTTGTCTGGCCATAGACATTCCCTCTGCTCCCTGCCAAGGACTGAGTATCCATACCTGACCTTGACTCCGGGCTTGCTGTGCTCCCGTGGCTAAGACACTGTACCGGTCTCACAGGGCCTTCTTACAGAGGGGTGATGGGGTTCTTGTGGGGTGCTAGAAAGATGTGTCAGTACGGCTCCCTGTTAAATCTGGCAGGGCAGGTAGTGAACAGTGAGCACACACTGGCCATGACACTACAGTAATAGTTAACATGCTGTGAGTTCTGAGTTCAAACAGGGAGACAAGAGGGTGTGGGTTTATGGGGCCATGGCTGACTCACAAGAGTGAGCAGGACTCTTGATTGGGCCCGGGCCAGGGAATAGACATATAACCAGGTGTAGGTTGATGTCTGTGCAGGAAACCAGTGATCAGCAGCTTAGAGAGTGAAGAACATTAAGAAAGAGGTAGTCATTATGGTACCTGCCACCAAGCACTTGCCAAGCTGTTCCTGGTATCCACACACATGTGCATGCTTATATACATGCATGCACCAGCCTGAGAGACACCATCAGCAATGCTCTTGACACAGAAGTAGCCCTGCCATTGCCTCGCTGTGGGGTGTGGGTTGGAGAGAGCAGGAGCTGCTTAGGGGGCAGCAAAGGGACACAGGACAGTGAAAAGTCCTGTAAAGGACAGAAAACCACAAGCACTTCCTGTGGGGTGATGGGCTGCAGAAAGAGCGAGCCAATGCCACGGAAGGGGTGGGGCAAGAGGCAAGGGCACTGGGGTCTTTGGGGTTTGTGATCCCAAAGCAACCTCGGAAGTCCTCTTTATATCCCATCCTGGGATTTGAGTCTCTGGCTGCTTGTCACTCAGGTACTATTCCAGCCCCATGCTGGCATTCCTTCAGACCTTTGCTTGTGCTGTTCCAGCTGCCTGGAAGACCTTCTCCAGCCAATGCTACCATCTCCACGGGCCCAGATCTGCCCAGCTCTTCCGACATCACTGAGGGCATCTCCTCCAGGAACCTTCCTGCTCTTCTGGCTTGGCACACATGTCTTCCTATCCTTTCTTACCCTCCTCTACCTCCTCATGGTAGGACACACATCACCAAGGAGAAAAATGAGGCCCCTGAAGCCAGATCGTCATTTTCTCTCAAAAGTGCCCATACCTTTAACTGGTCCCTGGTAGCCGCTGGGTGATGTCAACAAACCAGCCCCTTCCCAGGGACAGGATACTCATAGGCTCAGGGAAAACTAGAAACCCATCTGCCTGCTGTCCTGGAGAAGAGCCACCATACAGTGGCAAGGCTGCTCAGGAGGGCAGGAGGCGCTTCTGGTGGCTTTCTGTTAGACAAGGAACAGGCCATCTCCCGATTTAACCCCCTGTGACCTTTGAACTTCCCAGGAGGTCAGCAGCTCGTCCCCCTTCCCCAGCTGTCTTTCTGTCTCTAGCCCAATGGGAGGGAGGGCCCTGGGCCCGTTCCATTTTGCACCCGTATTGATCTGTTGGCAGCAATGGGCTGGATAATTAGCCAGGAATTAGGGTTTCTATTACAGCCAGGAGGCTGCTCCAGCTGATTTATCACCTGAATAATTTACTGTGATTGAAAGGAAATTAAAATGAACTCCATTTGACAACTGTGAGCTTTTATGGGCTTTAGTGAAGGCTCAAAAGCCAGATTAATAGCCTGGTGTTGGTTAATAGTCTGCTGAGGGTAAATACAGCAGGCTGCAATCGGCCACGTCCTCTCAGTGGCCGGAGGAGGGACCCCCTCTGCCAGAGCCAGAGCCCACCACAGCGACAGACAGCATCAACTCGAGTTTTACCGAAACAGATTCCACCGCGCATTTACTCACATGCGCGTGCACACATACACACACAGATATAGACACACACACACTCACATCAGCAGTTTCTCTTTTATGCCCCTCTTCTGCTCCGCTGAGGTGATTTTTACTCACTCCCCATGTAGGGAAAACAGAATTGCTTTTTCAATAACCATTCTGAGAAGGAAGTGTTTCATTGCCCCAGAGTGGGCCTCGTTAACCCCTTCCACCATGGCAAAGAGATTTCTGAGTTTCTCTGTGAAAGCCTGAGCAGGGCTGGCCACCACTCAGAGTAGAGCTTGGCAGGACAGGCTCACAGGAGTGACCTCAGGACCATCCTGACACTAAGACAATGACATCTTCCCCAGGAATCAGGTAGGTGACCCATCCAGGCCCATGTACATCCTGGAATAATCCACAGACTGTCTGAGGAAGGCTGGGAAGAATGCTAGCCCCTCCAAGGCCTGATCTCTGAACCCCAAGAGCACAAAGCCCCATGAAACCATCTTGCACAACATGAGGACAGAGAAGAGCCTGAGGTTGGTCCCCAGTTCCATGGTCTCAACAATCCTGGGCTGGAAAATGGGTATACGGGCTCTTTTAAAGTTCAGTTCCATATGCAGGGGCTCCCAGGTATGACCCAGCCTGCTTAGAGGACACTTAAAGGGAAGGTCCAATGTGGACTACATTAAGCCCTTGGGAAGCTGGATGTTCTCATTTGTAGGTGAGGACACGCCTGTCATTATCGTTAGGTGGCTGTCATTGTTAGTTGCTGCCACTGTCCATCATGATTACACAAATAAGGAAACTGAGGTCCAGGAAAAAGCGAGGTGTTCACCAGAGCAGAGGCATGGCTCAAATCAAGGGTCCCCAGCACCTCAGTCAGTACATGGTATTTATTTTCCTCATGAGGTCATCCAGTGACAGCACGCTCTGGGCCAGGCCTTGAAGCCACAGACTCGGGCGGCTCGCCTTGCTGGCAAATAGACGAGGTCTCTAGGGGCAGCAGCGCAGGAGCCCACTTCTTAGCCTCACTACCATACCACTCTGGGGTGTCACAGGGGTCACAGGCGGAGCCCACGAGTCAGGAGACAGTGAGCAGGATGGAACTCAGAAGGCGACAGTGAATGTACGCTGATGCACATGCCTTCCCCAGCTGCAGCCCCTTGCTCAAGCCATCATTTGTCCATAGTGACTGGGAACAGGGCACCGGGGTATGTCATTCATAGTCCAATGCCTGCGAGTGTGCAGGGTGGCCTCGTAGCCTCACCTTCCATCTCTCCTCATTACAGCATGCCACAGGGAGGTGAAGCAGATTAACCAGAAAACACTGAGTCAGTCATTAGCCTGCCTTTGCTAGGCCTGCCTCAGAACTCACAGACAGGCCCAGACCAGGCCACAGAGTTCTGAAGGACACCACAGAAACTCGTCTTCCGGAGCCTGCAGCCCAGATGTCCGCCCTGTTGGGCCTTGTCCTTGAGCTCCCATGTGGCATTCCCCCTCAGCGTTGCTGCTCCCAGTGCCACCTCGCTCTCCTACTCAGCACTCCACATCACCCAGAGAACTTTCTCATTTGTCCGAGGCTCCTCACAGAGGTGTTGACAGAGGTGATGCCTGGTTTGTGCCTCTGTCCCCTCCAAGCCTGGCACTGTGCTGGGCCCACTGCTCATGTGCAGGAGGTGTGTTGGACAAGGGAGCACCTGAGTGAGTGAGGAGGTGCCTGGCCAGCTCTGGGACGCCTCTGAGTGGAGGCTGGGTCTTGGGCCATCTTCCCAGGCACTTAGTGGGTTATGTAGAACACAGCTTTAGGGGTTCTGGAAGACTCCCATGAAACACAGAGGGGCTCGCTGGCACTCAGTGTCTATGTTTCATTCACACTGGCTTAATGGAGATGTTGGCAACCAGGTACAGAGCCTGGATCCGCACCCTTGGTCACTCATTTACTGGACCATCTCACACAACTCAGATGAAACGCAGCATTTACTATCTCACAGAAAGACAAGCAGCGGCTGTGATGGAAGTCGGCTCTTCTCCCCAGAACCCGGGCTCTGGAGTGGATCGGCTTTGCCCAGCGCCCACGCCATGTCGTTAGGAGAGATGTCATTGGACATGTAAGAGGATCCCCTACAGTCCAGAAGACCAGACTCAGCTCTCCAGCACCACCTCCCACCCTGTTCCTTGAATCCCAGCCACACGGGGTCTTTCTGCTCCTGCTCTCTCCCTCTCACCTCAGGGCCTTTGCCCGGGCTGTTCACTCCTCTGGGCACATCCATCCCTCCACACTCACATCCCTTATTGTTTACGATGGCAGCCTCCCAGCCAGCTCAGCCTCTGCCTCAGGTTCTCACAGGACCTTAGACCTCTCCAGCACCCAGCTGTGATTCTTCTATAGGTTTCCCGGGACAGGCCCAAGCTTGTCTGCTCCCTGATGGACACATAGAGCCTGGCTCTATGCCTTACCAATACCAGACAATTGTCAATGTTTGCTAAATGAATACTTGCTCAGGAGCCTTGGGCATGTCGCTTTGCCTCTACGAGCCTCAGTTTCCCTATCTAAAAGCAAACTGGCTAAACCATCTCTAACAGTTCCTATGGGATCAGCTCAGAGAAGAGCCATGACAGAAGGCTACCTGGCCCTGGAGGCCTTGACCACACCTCAGGTGTCAAGAGCTCTTCCAGGCCCACAAGTGCTAAGGCCAGCTGGTGTCAGACTAACCTGTCAGAGCAGGCCCCTCTGACGACTGACCCCGTGCCTGGGATACCCATACCTGTACGCAGTCCCATGATGTCAAGCATAGGCCAAGCATCGTGAGGTACCGTCCTATACTCCACAGCGGTGAGCCCCAGGCCACAGAGTGGTTTCATATGTTTAGGTCCTGTTCCTGACTGACACAGATGATAAAAACCTCCTGAAGTGACCTGAGGATCATCACAGACACCCCTATCCAAAAGGCCCTCAGAAAGCATGCCATTCACTAGTGGCAGGGCAGCCAGAGGGCAAGAAGCCTCAGAGTGCCCCAGCTAGTCCTGGCCTTGTGGGATATGGTGACCAGCCAGGCTTGGCCAAAAGCAATGAAAAATCCACTCCGCGAAGAGCCTCACCATGCCAGAGGCCGGCCCAGGCCTGCACCGTGGTGGCAGGTGTGGGGACAAGCGTCCCAGGCGGCATACCTGCTCCGGCTTGATGGGCTCCGTGGTGGTGAAGATGTCTGCGTAGTGCTGCCTCTCAAACACGCGGTCCAGCACCTCCAGCTGCTGTTGTGTGAACAGATCTCCCCGCATCTGCTTCCGGAGGAAGTCTCTGCCTGGAAGTGAGTGGCCGTTTGGCACTGGAGACTCCTGGATACCTTGGATGAGCACGAGAGAGAAAGGGTCAGCGGAAGCTGTTCTACCAGTATTACTCCAAGCATGGGAAGGGGGCCTGAGGGACAGCATAGCTCTCTGCCCCTCACATTGGGCCAGGGGCTGCCTGGACAGGGTCACCCGCTGGTAATGGCAGAGCCAGCCTCCCATAGTCACACACCAGGCACTGTGCAAAGCCCTCCTGTCACCTCCCTCCCTTTTCACAGTGACCCCGATATATGTGCCCCTAGTGTTTGTGTGCTAGAGTTTGATAGCCAGTGATCGTTTAGAGGTGGTGGGACTTAGAGCAGAGATTTAGTGGAGGAGGTCACAAGACTAGTCCCTCCCTTCACTCTGGCTTTCTGTCTGGTGGCGCCTATTCCTCCCTTCCTCTCTGTTCATTTCTTTCTTTCACACAAGTGTGTGCACGGTTTCACAAGTCTTCGCCAAGGCTGAGCTGGTACTACAGGTTTGACCTTTCAGAACCATGAGGCGAATAAGCTTCTTTATAAAGCTGCCTGCCCCGAGGAATTTCATTAACAAAAAGCAAAAAAAAGGAACTAAGAACCAACTCAGGATATTGCTGGTTTCCCTGTTTTACAGATGAACATTCCAGTCCTAGAGAAATGAAACCATTCCTTTGCCTGAGGATGGGAGCTCAGGATGACTCAGGGGATTAGCCACGGGTGTCACCACCCCTCCTGTGCCTCCCCTGTCGATGACCTCATCCTGCACATGTGTCACCACTGTGGCCAGTCTGTAACACAGTGTTACACACCTGTTAGTCACACACCTGTGCTAGATGGTTTGGCAAAGCCTATCAAAATCACAGGTACACTGGTCCTGAGCCAGTATTTTATAGTATTTTATAGCTGGCCTGTGGATATGGAAAGTGATAGATACACAAAGTCCTTGCAACAAAAGGCTGGAAAGAGCCCAAGGTTATTGACCAAGAGCTGGCTGAACGGACTGCGGAATCACTTGGGTGGTGGAAAGCCATGCAGCAGCGAAAAGGAAGCAAACCAAGATGCAAAGCCAGTCAGGCACCACGGTTCTGTGACAAGCAAGAGGGGCGTAAGATCCAGAGCATGGTTCACGCTGCTGTGAGTGAAAGAAGAAAAGACGGCTCCATGTGTTCTCACGGGTGTCCAGGTGTGCTCACACTGGGTGACATCTTATTTTCTATCACATAAAATGTAATAAGAATACTGCACATGATAAACATGGTATGGGCCGTACATGTGACACATCTGGGCCTTGTTTCGGAACTTAAAAGTGTTGCCTATTCGGAAGTGTAAGTTAAGAAAGTAGCCGGGTGAGGTGGTGCACACCTTTAATCCCAGCACTCGGGCAGGCAGAGGCAAGCAGATCTCTGTGAGTTCATGGCCAGCCTGTCCAGGACAGCCAAGGCTACCCAGAGAAACCTTGTCTCAAAAAGAAACAACAACAACAAACACTGAAATCAACCAAACAAAAAGAAAGTATTTTACTGAGTTACCCACTGACCTGTCTGTCTCTGGGAACGGTGTTTATATTTCAAAGGAAATACAATGAGTTATTAACTTGAAAAATGAGGTGAACTGTCTTTTGTGTGTCTTGGGTTTGACCTGTTCAAGATGAAAGCAAGCATGAAAGCAGAGTTTTCCTGACAGAAAATGGCCACCAGGGCTGATCATTGCCCAGGATTCTCTAGGACAGTTTAGGGACAACTGTCCCTTATCAGAGGCTGATAAGAGGCTGTGGAAACCACGCCCAGGTGGGGCTTCTGCTTGTACCGCTGGAAACCATGAGAGCATCGCAAAGGGTCAGCTCTCCCACTGAGAGGAGCCACATACCCCAGGCCTTCTCCAGCCTCTGCCCCAAGAAGCACATGCTGCCTTAGATGTGATTGTCATGTTGAAGCTCCACCCATGTGACACATGAGGCCAAACTGAGGAGCCTGAAGTGGTGGGGTCTTGTATTCCTGGGCCTCAGGCCGATGTTAGTGCTCCAGCCGTTCTGTCTGTGGAGCTGGAGGTTTGAATAGACACCAGCTTTGGCTATTTGCCTGACTGCTGGCCTTTCAGGATCCCTAAGGAAGCTGACAGGCCCAGAGCACCCCCATGTTCTACAGAAAGGGCCTTCAGGGGTGGCTTACAAGCTGCCTGAGAAAACAGATCCCTCTTCTGTTTCAGAGCAAGGCTGGACCACAGCCTGAACAACCCGATAGGTGTGGCCTGAAGTGGAAGCTGCTCTCGCTGAACAGTGTCTCCAGCGTAAATCCTGTGCCCCTGTTTTGGCGGGGACACTGGCCCTCCACACATCATCCCCAGTGTTCCTTCTTTCATCGTGGTCCCTCCCCGTGGGGACCATTTCTGTAAGGTCACCAAGAATAGCAGATGTGAGGGCTTACTGCCCAGTAATGTACTTGTGCTGGTCAACGGCCATCAGAGGACCTTATTATCAGCAGCCCGATATACCTAGGTGCACATATGTACATGCACACATATGAACACACACACATATGCACTGAGCTTGCTCCTTCTCAGTGAGTGCTCTGCCCAGCCAACCTATTCCGGCCACTTCCGCCATGGTGACCTTGCACTCCAGAGCACCAACATGGAGATCACAGCAACTTTTTAAGAGGTTGCTTTCGGCCTCCCTAATGCAGCTGAACTCTTCAGCCTGAACCCTTCCTCCCAGCCAGCCAGAAAACTCCAATGAAGCCAGCTTCCCAGCTCCCACCAGGGTCTCCACTTTTTCTCCTACTGGTTGCTCCCAGAGATGGACCAACTCTGCCTTGCCTGGAGGCTGCTCAGCCCACCAGGCCCTCTCAGCTGAGAGCCCTGGAAGGGTAGAGATTCATTTCCACCAAGGATGCCCAGAGAGGGTAACTTGAGCCTGGATCGCTGTGGATAAGGACACTGGCCACCAAGTAGGGCTCAGCAGAGTGAGGTGAGGCCTCAGGCTGTGGAGCCAACTCAAGTTGTGTACCGTTGGTCTTTGGGTCACACGAGACCCATGTGCTGCAGGTTCGAGCAGCCTGCCTGGGACCTGAAGCCATTTCGGCAGTCTTTCAAGAAAAGGACTGGTCCCATCCAGCTGTGGCTCTCTCTAAGTCAGTATTGGCTCCATGGGCTGCCATGGTGACCCTGATGATTCCAGCTGGGGCTGTGAACTGCTAAGAACCAGCCCATGCATGCGTCATCCCTGACACAAATCACTCTTTCACTGTTCTCGTCCCCAACAAACACCTCCATCGACCTACTTGCTTTAGTCAGAGAGAAGTAAGTGACAATTCCTTAAGAAGTCCTGAGATTGCTAGGTATGGTGGCATATGCCTGTAATCCTTGAACACAGGTGGCTGAGGCAGGAGGATCGAGAGTTCCATGCCAGCCTTGGCTAACCAGCAAGATCCTCTACCAAAAAACTAACGAACAATAACAAAGACTTAGGACACTCCTACACACATAATTAGACATTCAACTTAATAAACATTTAGGATGCTGCTGTACTGGAATTAGATGATATCAAACTTTTAAGATTATTTTGCTTTCCTGTATATATGGATCCGCTGGAGCAGTGGTTACAGGTGGTTGTCAGCCAGCGAATATAGGTGTTGGGAACTGAACCTGGCTCCTCTACAGGAGCGGTGCACACGCTTAACCACCGAGCCATCTCTCCAGCTCCCAAAACCAAACACACAAAAAAGCAAATAAGAAGAGAGGACACAGTGATGAGGGATGCACTCTAGATAGGGCACGCCCACTTCAGTGAAGTAATCCAACAAATAAACGTGTGATTACAAACTGACCAACGGTAACTATCAAACAATGCACACAAGCACGCAATATAACCATGTAAAGCAAGACGGGATGGCCCAGCCCTGGGGGGAGTTGGGATCAAGGTAGAAGATGGTCCAGAAAGGAACAGAAGGGGTGAAACCCCAGGAGACTAGAGAGAGGCTCAGAGGCCACAGAAAACTTGAGTCTTGCTGAAGGAGCCCGGGCAGACTTTAGCAGCTAGGGAAACACCCTCTTCATTTGTCATTCCTGGGCCCTGCTTTCAACCTCACCTTTGGAGACCAAAAGCCAATCAAGACAGCACTTGCATAAGCCATCGGCCTGTTAGCCATGGATTATCTGATCAGCCTGGAACTAACACAAACCACAGTTCTCATCGGCCCATGCCCCACATGGAAGTACACACGCCTCCTCTTCCAGAATGCTTTCCATCCTGCCCCGGTGCTTTTCCAGCTCCCATTCTTAGGGCTCTAACCACTCCTCATCTTCGAAGCAAGTCCCTGGGCCTTCGTGCTCACCCTGGACTGCTCACTATTCACCTCTTGCTGCCAGAGGTGGTACCTGTACAAGGAATTTATGGCCTTCCCTCTGTAAACTTGGTCTGTACACACCAGGATCCCTCTGCCTGTTCTTGATCATCCATTCACTCCTCCTTCAACCACGCTCAGCAAGTGTTGATGCAAGGGATCCATGCAGCCATAGACAAGAGCTAACACAGCTCTTTTCTTCCTGGAGTCCCCTCCATGGAAGAGGCCAACATTAACTGAAAACTAATCAGGCCAGGCCAGGAGCAAGTACCACCCAAGATAAGCACTCAGGCTAAAAGATACCTGGTTCCAAGAGGACAAGGACATGCCAGCTTGCCTCTGGATTCTTTATATAGAGGGAGTGCTGTGCCTATGGGCCACACAAAGAGACTGTGTGCTCCAAGGCGGCTACAGAAATGAATACAAAAACCCAAAACATTCCCATACGAGGGCAGGATAGAACCTCCAGGCAGGCAGTGCGACTGTCTGTAGCACTCCAGAGACGCTGATTTAATTGGAGGCTGTGGTTTTGGAGGCAAGCTACAGAAAAACTCAGAGCTGTTTCATTCAGGGAGAAACTCCAAACTCACACTGTGAATCGTATGCTTAAATATATAGACAGACGCAGGCAAAAGTGCAAAGGTATACAGGGGCACAGTATCTTTAAAAAATTTTTTTCTTCTCCAAATCAAATAATATGTAATAGACCCAGTGCTGGGCTTAGTCAACCATGGCTGGTAGAATTAACATTCTGGAAGCTAGCTTCAGGGGAGCAAGGGGCAGGAAGCCCCTTCCCGGGAAGCAAAGAAACGCTGGTTTCAAATTTCAGGTTAAGCCAATATTATTCAGAACCCAGCTTTGAAGCTAAAAGCTTTATACAATCTGGTCTGGTCACACAAAGCAGGAGGAAGCAAGACGGCCTGAGATTCCCATCTATCAGGGGAAAGCTGTTTCTTGTGTGCCTTAAAAGATCATGAAGCCATTGCGTTTTCTTCAAAGCATCGCAGATTCTAGGAGTTCGAATTTTTCTCGCAGGGTTCTGATTTGTTTCTTTGAAAATCATCACACACTTTATGTCTGAAGATGCTCGCTGGGAGGAAAAAGATAAATACAAACAAGAATCTACAAAATCCCTTCTGGCATTCTGACCTCTGGGACTCGGCATCGGCTGGGCACTGAGGAGCCCTGAGAAATCAGGCTGGAGCCTTGGGATCAGCCTCCAGCTTTTCTCAAAGTTCTATCTCTCCACAGAGCTGGGACCAGCCCCAGACCACACAAGCCTCTATCATCGCCACAGCTTTTCCCCAGCAGAGCAGCCAGGCCCAGTGGGAAAAGCATTAAGAACTAGCAGACCTGAGTACTAGCTGTGTGTGCTTGGTTAAGTGTCTGTCTCTGGGCTCCTGAGTCCCCAATCGGAGGCTGAGTGGGTCTTTTGTAATAGATTACGGTGGTTCACACCTGTAATCCTAGCTCCCAGGCGGCTGAGGCAGGAGGATCAGGGGTTTGAGTTCAGCTTGGGCTCCAAAGTAAGTCTAAGACCCTATCTTAATAAAATCAAATGCCGCTTCTAACTCCTTTCTCCTTCAAAACTGACTTAGGTTTTGTCTGCTAAATAATATTAAATGATCATTGTCCTCTCTGTATTGTATCTGTGGACAGTCTCACACACACCACTACCAATGCCCACAGTACGCCTAAATGATTCCTTAATCCAACCAATATCTAATTGTCTTTGTCAATGTTTTCTTTAGAAATGGACAAGCAGTAAGGAAGAGAGCTCTTTACAGGGAGAAGTACCTGTCAGGGAAAGGAAGAAATCTCTCTCTGTCTCTGTCCTCTCTCTCTGTCTCTTTCTCTCTCTCTCTCTCTCTCTGTGTGTGTGTGTGTGTGTGTGTGTGTGTGTGGTGTGTGTGTGTGTGTGTGTGTGTGTGTGTGTGTGTGTGTGTGTTGTGTGTTGCTGGGAATGGAACCCAAGGCCTTAGGAAGGCTAGAATATGTTCTATCACTAAGCCACTCCAGCCCAAGGCCTTTCTTTTCTTCCCTGGAATACATTCACTGACACCTTTTACAATCTGGCGATACTGCTCAGGTCCCACTCTCTGTGTATAGATTCTCCATCCTTACTCTGGCCCAAGGTCTTCCTCAGGTCAACTGGCTTGTCACGTCCTTCTACAACTGAGGTACCGCTGTGGTCCTGGACTGGCCCTACCCCAACATACCGTGAGCATAATAGAGAAAGCCGAGTCCAAACCAGTCATTTGCCCCTGGGGTCTTGAACCAGCCTAATAGGCCATGAATGTCACCTAGGGCATTTCCAACCTGGGTCAAGAGAGCTCAAAGAACATGGATTTTTTTCCAAGTATAGTGACCAATTCTACAAGCAATAATAGTCAGCCATTGTGGCCCATGCCTGCATTCTCAGCACTTGGGAAGTAGAGGCAGAAGGATCAGGAGTTCAAGGCCATTATTCCCCTACATAGCAAGTTTGAAGCTAGCTTGGGGTACATGAGACCCCATCTCAAAACTAAATGAACAAAAATAAATTAAAATATATATATAACAGACCAATCATGTTAATCCACATCTTTAAATGTTTGGGGTGGAATTCATAAGAACCTTGCATTGACAAAATCAACCGTAGAATCTTGGAAGGGCTCAAGGTCACACAGGCTTGACCAAGGGTTAGGAGCCAGAGGATCTAAGAATTCTTGCTGGGGCTACGTTAGCAAAGACAACTCTGCCTCTGTCCCAAGCAAAGAAAGCAAGGGGCTTGGCAGTGACGACGGGAATGCGTGTTCTACAAGCTTCTGGGTGAAGCTCTTTGCCCAGAGTCAGGCAGAGCCAAGAGTGAAGCATGTGTCCTCTCTGTCGATGAGAGCAGTGCCTAGGAGAGTGTTCCTGGCTCTGGTCACTCAACTCACAAACAGATTAGTTTCCAGTCGGTCACCTCACTTCCCTCAGTTTCCTCTCCTGTTAGCTGGGAGCAGTGGCAGGTAGGAAAACTGATAATCTCCCTGACAGACTTCTCAAGATGTCTGCTGTCACTGAGAAAACTTCCCAGCCTCCCCTCCAAGGCCCAGCATCCCAGAACCTCTGTGACCTGCCTTATCCATCAGGATCAGCCCCTGCATCCCCTACAGTGCTCGGCAGGCCTCTTCTCTGTGTCCTGACACCCCTTCACCCCTTCTCCTAAAGCTCCGTTCCCTCTGATCCCTGGACCATCAATCCCTTCACCCTGCCCAGACGGCCTGGCCTGAAAGCCTAAAGGCTGAATTATCACCCTTTCTTCTGGGTCTCTGTTAGAGCGTTTTTCACGGGCTGCAACTATGGTCTACAGTTCACTTCCTACCCCCCCCCCCCCCCCCGTGATCTTGCTCTGAGGGAGGAACACCTCCACCTCTAGACAACAGAACTTGAGAGATTAAGTGGCTTGCTCACCATCCCACAGTAAATACACAGCAGAGAGCTTCCAGGCCTCTTACTATGGATGGGGATGAAGCAGATGTGTTTAAGGACACCAGGGGAGCCTGGGTACTCTGCACGTACAAAACCATGATACCTCCGCAACTTCTCCCTCTCCCAGTGTGCGTGTGTGTGGGAGAGAAAGAGGGTGTGTGAGAGAGAGAGAGAGAGAGAAAGAGAGAGCATGCATGTGTGTGAGTATATGTGCATGTGTGTGTGCATGTATGTGAAAGTGTGTGTGTTACTCAAATGGAAGCCAGAGCCTAAAGCATGCTTTCTAAGCCCTCTATCACTGAAACTTTTTAAGCTGTCATTTTAAGAAGGGTCTTCCTAAGTCGACAGGCTGGCCTCGAGCTCACTCTGCAGGCAGGCTTTGAACATGTACTTCTGCCTTAGCCTCCAGGGTAGCTTAGATGCCAGGTCTGTGCCGCCAGGTCTGTGCCACCAGGTCCTGCCTGAGCATTTTTTTTTTAAACCTCTCTAATTCTCAATTTTCTCATCTGCAAAATGGGATGCTCATAATACTTAGGGTTGCTGAGAGGCCTGAATTGGAGTCACCGTAAACTACTGAGCACAGCGCCTGGTGCACAGTGGGTGCTTTCCTTGCTAAAGTGGGAGGTGTCTGAGGGCAGAGGCCCGGTGTGGTTATCTCGGACATAGGAGATGCTGATCTTCTGATCATTGCTTGTTGACTAGATGAAAAACCTAGGGCGATGTAAGGGGCTACAGGGCTGTACACGCCAGGGAAACGCCATGACGGCCAGCCTCCATTATGAGTTCTGAAAAGCGCCCACTGTATCCATGACTCCGGAGGGAGAGAGAGCAGTGACTGCAGGTTTGTTCCTGCATAAGATTTGATGCAGTTCACAAAATGTTGGCCCAGCGATGAAGACAAACTACACAGGCTGAGCTGAGCCCCAGGCTTCCCGGAGTTCACATCCCCAGGCTTCCCAGAGTTCACATCACAAGGCAAAGGCAGCCGGTTGACTATTTCTCTAACAACAGATGTGGTTGTTACAACTACTTCGGGTGATTCAGGGCTTCTATTCCAAGTCTGGCCCTGTTGGGGTACTTTCAGGTGGCTCAGAGACAACCTAACGGCCTAAAGGGGCTCTAAGGGGAGGCTGCCTGAGGTCAAGATGAGGGAACAGGGACAAGGTACCAAGCCAAGCAAGGCCTTGGGAACCCAAACAGGTACAATCCAAACAGGGACAAAAATGGCTACCATTTTTAGGGCATCTATGGAGGAAGCAGGCTTCTTTCTAGGGACCAGCCTGGCAGGGCAGGGATTGTACCATGGCTGCTCACAACCCAACCAAGGTTCCAGGTGACTGTGTATGTATGCCCCCCCTCCCTACACTAGGGCTGTGGACTAAGAGCATCTGAAGCGGCGCGGAGGAAAATTCCGTCGGAACCACCACAATTTAGCCATTAGTTTCACTCAATCTTTCTTCTCGGTGAAGGAAAACACGAAATTGTAAAATTGGCAAGTGCGTTCAGGTTTGACTCAAGCGAATCTGATTGTGCTGTGCATTACCCAATGAGTTAAAGGCATCAGTGATGGAAAGGACCCGAGGGACTAACTATCACTCCCTCAGGGATGGCAACAGTGAGGCCAGATGGCCAAGGGCTTTGTCTGGGGCCGGAGAGCAGGTTCAAATCAAGCTGCCAGCCCAGGTAATGTGGCCCCTGATGCCTGCACCCAGTCTCCCAGTTCATCACACAAGAGTTCAAGGTGGGTGTCTGCTGCAGCCCTTAGAGGGTTCAAATCTTACCTCCCACCCTGAGGTGGAGGGTGCAGACAATGGGCTGTGCTGACAGAGGCGCTGGGAGCCTGCAAAACAGATCATGCCCTGGAGAGAAGCACCTGACTCGGTGAGCCCTCACAAACCCCCAAGGACAGCAAGTCTATCGCTGCCTTTACTTCCCAGATGGGGAAAGTGAGGTAACGGTGAGCTAAATCCCTCGTTCAAGATCCACAGCTACAAAGTGGAAGACTTAGGAAGCCAAGTGCAAGCAAGCTGTTCCAGGGTGTGCTCTGAACCCAGTCAAACCCATCCACGTTATCCAGACCGGGACAGAATCGTCCCAAAGGCTCCTTGGAAACAAGTCAGCTTGTTTCCCCAGTGAAAACATTTCCAAGCGAGTGAGCTAGAAAGAGGTAGCTGGAGGAAGAGATAGGGCAGAGGAGTGCATTCCGTCAGAGGGGAGGGTGAGTTCGGAGCGCTGGATGCGTGAAAGCATGGTACTGATTTGATAGGAGCACCCTGCTGACGGGGGGGGGGGGGGGGGGGGGGTGTACTATACAAAGCCCACAAGCATATGCAAGGCTTCCACCCCTATCAGCTCATCTCCAAGACTCCCTATCCAGAACAACCCACTCTGATGTTTGGATAGTGCACGTTTCTTATCAAAAGCCTCTCAGCACTGGTGTGACAAGATGGACAACATTTCTGTGTGCCAAAATCACGTGATGACATCAGAGAACAGAAAGAAAGAACCAGTCTGTTCTCTCTAATCTGTTGTCCATCACCCCCATGATACCCAATCACCCCACCTCACAGAGGGCATGCACCCAAGTTAGTGGGATAGTAACACCCCAGTGAAAACATTCCCAAGCGAGTGAACTATCCCTGGGTGTGACAGGGAGTTTGTTTCAAGAGAGCAAAGGATGTTAAGGGCTTTGTTTTCATTATATCTGCAAGGACTCCTGTATCCTTCTTTTTTCAGACCCACCCCCAACCCAGCATAAAGCAGACTGTCTCCCATCCCCCCTTGCAGGGCAGAAATAAATAAATAATGGTTTAAAATCATATACACTCTGCAATCTTCACATTACCCCTATTTGAGTTTTTAAATTACTGTCTCTATTTTTCCTCCTCCAAGGACGCTGTAACTAGAAAGAAGGTTCATATGTTGAAGTGTATGTGTCTGATCACTGCACAAATGTTTTCAAGAGAAATCACTATATTCCTCCAAGATGGGTATGGGTTTAGTCATAGATCAAAGTGAGAGGAAAAAAAAGATAAATCATCAGAGATCCAAAAATACTTTTCATTTGGAGAATATACCAGGCCATTTTGATGGGGCTGATGGAATCCTTGTTCTGTCTCCATTACCTGCCTCAGGCAGCCCCAGCCAGGAGCCAACGGCAGAGATGATATTCTCCATAAGATGGTCCCCAATATATATATATCTATATATATGATCTTCAACCTCTATTGATTGACCAATTTCACAAGCAAAGACTGGTGAAATGAAGCTGAAATGAACATCATGCTTTAACTCATTGAACCTATCAGGCCTGAGTTAATCTCACTGTCCACTGTCTCTGATAGAATTCAATTGATCAATCATGTTTCGGTGATAGTACCATTTCACTGGCTTATTGCTTCTTCATTTCAGAGCTTGACCTGTTAGATACACAGGGACTGGCTCGGCTTCTTGTGGATACACAGAGATCAGGCACTGCCCTGCCAACGTGTGTCATCTCCTGTCCCAGCTGAAGAGAACTCGGGAGGCTTTTGTGCGGATCTGGCACAAATGTTTTCCCACCAAGCGCTCGAATAACAGGGGTGGATTTACGGAGGACGGCAATCCCAGGCGCTGAGAGGGGCTCTTGTTTCTGCAGGGAAGCCCTATGCTTTCTTCCCTATGGGTGCAAGTTGACTTGTTTGGGCTCTGTACGCGGCGGGAGAGTATTTCTGCATTAGAGAGCCAAGTGGTATGCCTAGGGGAGAGGAACATTGGAAAACGATAAAAATAACAGTCTCTACGCTTCAGTCACGGTCGTGCTGAGTGTGACATTCATATGCTTATCCGGTTCTAATGGTGACCTCAGATACCAGCAACAGATTCTGGCTCCCACCGTGCTGATGAAGAGGAAGTGGGCTCAGAGAGGCAGAGGTAGCTTGCCTAAGATCACAGTGTCACCAGGCCAGCTGAGACAGTGGCTCAGTTCCTTGGTGTCTTTGACCCACAGAGGCTACCCCATAGACAAGAATTGGCATCGAATTGCCAAGTCATTTCAGGAAAGCCACTTTGTTCCTGACTACCTGGAACTCTGCACTTTCATTCTGATAACTTTTGAAGGGACAAGTCAAGTTCAGAGTCACCCAGATACCCAGCAGCCACACAGGAACCGTCAGCCTGAGCCCTCCACCCAGGAGCTCCTTTCCTTCCCTACAGAGTTTCCTAATTTATGCCAAAGCCTGACCTATCCACAGCAAGACCTTCACTCTCCATTTTCAACTTGGCCCAACGTGCTATTGAAGTTTCTTGGTGGCACTTAATTTAATTCTCCCAAGACTGTGCTTTGGGGAGCACAGTCACTGCTCACTGGAGGAGGAGGCTCTTGCGGCATCATGGGGTCTCCAAAGGCAAAGGAGGTTTGCAAATAGGGTCTGTATCTGGCCAGAGCCATTGTCAGAGGCCATGGAGGAAGAAGCGCAAACAAAGCTGTTGTGTCTGAGGGAAGCCGTTGCTGTAGCTGGCACAGGGCTGAGGCCTGGAAGCGAGACAGAGAGCTTTAGGTCACTCTATGCCACACGAACATGACAGGCCATCTTCCAGCAGCCTTAGTCGTCACATCCTGACACCCATGCTCTGTCCCACGGGAGTCCCTTATTTGCTCTTATCAATAGCTGGTCTCAGCCACTTGGCCATTTATGGTCTGGTGTGGCCACAGTGGGAAGAGCTTGCTGGAAGGAGACGGGACAGCCTCCCAGGCAAGCAAGAGAGAATTCAGAGAGAGAAGTCACATTCAGAGAGAGAAGTCATGGCAGGAGAATGGCTACCACAGAGTGGCAGGTGCCAGAGCGTAAGAAAGGACTGGACTGTTCTCTAGAAGTGGTGGCTATCTGGGAGTAGGCGACATGAAGACCTCCAATGCTCCCTGTCAGAGGTTCTGGCTTTTACTCACCAATACCCTTGCTCTCTCCACAATACCCACAATTGCTCACAGCTGAGGTGCCCTTCCTGGGCCTGGTTGCTTCGACTTCAGCTCTGCATTTCCTTGCTTTTTCTTTAAACCTTCTTATTTTCATGTGTATGTGTGTGTGGTACATGTGAGCATCTGTATGCATGTTCGCACGTATGTGATAAAAGCACATGTGCACATGTAAGCGCAAGGTTGGTATGGGAAATTTTTATTGATTGCTCTTCTACCTTATTCTTTGAGACAGGGTCCCTTAATCACAGCTAGACTTTGCCTGTCCAGCTAATAGCTTGTTCTTTCTCTGCCTTCTGTGGTTGGAATGGCCAGTGAGCTCCCACACCCATCCAGTGTTTGCATGGTTCTGGGGATCCAAACTCCAGTCGTTTGGCTTGCACAGCAAGTGCTCTAACCATTGTACCACCTCTGCTGCCCCACCTCTCTGGCACCACTCCCTCACACTCTCCCCTCACTCTTCCCGTCGTAATCACTCTGGCCTCCTCACTTGTCCTCAGTTACGTCAAGTATACCCTGCCACTGTCCTTGCTGGTCTAGAACTTTCCTAGATGGCTCATTCTTGTTTCTCTTGAAGCTTCTGCTCAAGTATCATCTGCGTGATCACATCAGCTTCTAGAAGACAGCAAATCTCCAGTGGGCACCCACAGCTGGGGCTACACAGAGAAACCCTGTCTCAACTCCTCTCTTCCCCAAAAGCACATGCTCCTTAAGTCCTTCCTAGTTTTGTTATTCTGCACAACAACCACCACGCATGTGTGTACAGCCTCTTGTCTAGAGTTCCATGCTTAGCTCTGGGGGAAAAAAGTATTTAATAACACAACATTGGATTCCTATTTTTCTCCCTGTTCAGGAGATTGCCACTGTCTGCCTCATCCTTTCCTGTGTCCCTGCCCCTTAGACCTAGAACAAAGGCCAGCACAGAACAGGCACACAATACATACTTTTAGGATTAAAAAAAAAAAAAAAGTAGAACCAAACAACACAGCCGGTTCTTGGTGGCCTCCTGCTGGGAAATGGCCGCTCCCTCCCCAGAGGCTTTCACACCCAGCTCAAGGTTCTGACGGCAGAACTTCTGAAGAGAGTTGCCAGGCCTTGCTCATGAGAGTCCAGTCAGTGGGTGACTCTTTCCTAAGGTGGCCCTGGTAATGTTAAAGTGACAAAGGTGTAGCTTTTGGGTTCATGCTCTGGCTGTGTGACCTTTTATGTACGTTACGTCGTCTTTGCACTGGCGTCAGCAAAGCACAACCGGCAGGCCCCAGACGAGGCAGCACAGCAAGGACCCAGGGTCACTCCGTGATAACAGGAAAAAGGAATTTCTGACCACAGGAGAAAAGATGAGCCTGGTGCCCTCCACCTGCCCTCCCCCACTCTGAAGGATGATGGAGGAATGAAAGTCAAGGTGAGTCTGGGCTACCAAGCGACACTCTCCCTCAAAAAGCAATGAAGTGCTTTAATTAAAATTAGAAAGCTAGGCGTGGCAGCCAGCGCCTGTCATGTTAGCCCTTAGGGAGTGGAGGCAAGAGGACCAAGAGTTTAAGGTCATCCTCCTGGGCTATCTAGTAAGTTCAAGACCAGCTTGGGTTACAGGAGACCCTGTCTCTAAATAATTTGTTCATTTGAACAAATAAAACGAGAAAATATACAGAGGAGGAGGCTTGACTGCATCTTCTGCTTCAAACATTTGTTGGGCTCTGGAGGCAGGGACCGCTTCTTGGAGGAAGGTGATATTCCAGCCAGGGCTGGATGTGGGGACATGAGCAAGGAGGCTGAGGGGGTCCTAGAGAACAGAGGTGGGTAGAATAAGGGTGAGTGGGGCTGTGCTCACTGACAGAGAGCCCCAGCAAATCCAGCGACTTTCATAGCCCACATGTAACTTAAGCAAAAGGCTTGTCTCCGCAGTGCAGATCTGGTACACAGTAGGTATACAGCATATGAGTTGTTTTTTCTGTGTGTGTGGGTTTGTTTGGGGGAATGGGGGAGACACGGTCTTGTATAGCCAAGGATAACCTTGAACTTCTGAGATCACAGGTGCACGCCGCCACATCAAGGTTACGTGGCTACAGGGGTTGAACTGAACCCTGCTTCATGCTAAGCAGTATCTCCCAACTAAGCCATATCCCCAACTGCTCAGTTTTGCTCTTAAAATTTTTTTTGCAGAATTTCCCATAGGAAAATGTCATAGGAAGCCCTTTTGTTGCGATGGTCTTTCATGTGTGTTTATGGATGGTCTCTGGTATTTGCATGTCTACCCTCACATGGCAGTCAAAGGAAAATGTTGGCTCTCTTCTGTTCTCCGCCTTATTGAGACCGTCTCTCGCTGAACGTGGAGCTCACGAATTCAGCTAGAGTTACTTGCCAGCAAGTCCCAAGTATCCTCCTGTCTTCCCCCTCCCTGCCCCGGGATGAAGGGCTTCATGTAGCTTCGTATGTGGATGCCGAGGACGTGAATTCGAGTCTCAGTGCCTGTGTGGCAAGTTCTTTAGTGGCAGCTGTCTCTCCAGCCCTGTGCAAGTGACTCTTCGTGAGAGTAATGAGATGAAAGGTTTGGGAGGTCTGTGGATCGCTGTCATTTTGGAGATGTTAGGACACTGAATGACAGGGACCAGCAAAGACACAAAGCAGTGTGATTCAGGAAAGATTGCTCTGTGCTGCCAGGCTTGGTGGGACATTCTTGCAATCGCAGCACTAGGATGAGGGAGGTAGGAAGATCAAAGTCACCCTTGGCTATGTATCAGGCTAGAGGCTGGGCCAGTCCGTGTGTCTCAGAAAAATTGTCCTGAACCCCTTGTGTCTTTAAAATGACATATTAAGCAGTCAGGTCGCTGGAAACTATGTATAAATATACGGGCCAAGTGCCTAACTCTGTTTTACTCAGACACACAAAACCTTGGTGTTTTAATACCTACTGACTCCCGGGAATACAATCACCATATAAATAGAGAAAAGATAGTGCCTTGCACTGGCGGAAGTTTTATCAGGACGGTGTCAGAAAATCAGTTTACCGATGGTGGCATTGCCACGGGCATCGATATTGCCAAAACCACAGCTGTCTGTATTTGTCGCTGCTGGATTCACACTAGGAGCAAGTGCTAACCGCTTCCTCGTGCTTCCTGGTATAGTGACGCCTGAGCATTTACACAGTAAAGCGTTTACAGCATTCATTATGTACCTTCCCTGTTTGTTACTGTTGGGGCATTGTATTACTTTTCATGATGATGATGATGATGATGTGTGGGTAGCTTCTCTTTCACCTGAGTTTATATCAGGGCAGCAAAGCAAGCACTACGTTCTGTCCAGCGCCACAAGGAGACGCTAGTATGACTAATTCCTAACCCTTTCCAGTCTTGCCATTTAGAACTATCCTCTACCAGGAACCATTTTCCTAATCTATCCATCAGAGAAAGGGCTATCTTAGGGACACAAAGAACTCTCCGGAAGCTGTTTTAGGGCTAGAAAACAGGTGCCAAAAACACTTCTAAAAAAGTCGTGGGATAATGGAAGCCTGCTCCTAAGAGACAAGGCCTGGACCGTTGATTCCACTTTTCAGAAAACCATTTTCAAAGCTAGTTTGGTGGCATATGCCCATAACCCCAGCACTCAAAAGGCAGAAGCAGGATTAGGGGTTCAAGGTCATCTCAACTACAGGAGATATGGTCTAAAGAAAAAAAGAAGGAAGAAGAAAAGAAAATGATTTCTTAAATTCAAAAATCCTGCTAGACTAAGCTAAGAAGGGCTTGGGTTCTGCCTTTGCTGTCCCCCCCCCCCCCAGAAGCAGCTCTCAGCTATCCACAGCCAGCGTCAGAGGGCAAAGCCAGAGGAGGAGACAACACTGAACAGCGGAGCATGGAGGGCTGAGGCAGGAGATCAGGAGTGCGTTCAAGGCAATACACACTCCTGTGAGACCCTGTCTCTAAACCAGCTGACAGAAATGCCGGCTCACCTGCTGTCCGGCAAACGTGGACAGAGAGTTTGGGGGATACAAGAGCAACAGGGATGGAACTAAAGGGAGAGTGTAAGAGCAACGAAGGGGTCAAGGGGGCTGTGTGCGATCTATGCCAACTGCTCGGGTCTGCATCTAGCACTCAGCTTACTGCCCCTGTGGCCTCAGACTGTTTAGCTGCTCCTAGTTCCCATCTACAAAAATGAAGATGGCAAGAGTCTGCGTTCTTCCGAGAGCTGCTGTGAGAACTGCCTGTCACATAGACGGCGTGTCAATCTCCCTGTCTGCCTCAGAAAGCTAAAGAAAGGGAATGATTCATTTCCAGCGGTCACACTGCAACACCCAAGGGCTCTGAAGTAGAAACAGAGCCCTGATCCTACCCCCAATTTCCCAGATGATGGCTCTGAGAGTCAGTTTCAGCTCCCTCGGTTTTTACAGCAAACTCGTGTTGCTTTCTCAGCCCAGACCCCTTCCCCCAGCGTTACCCTCCTTTCTTAGGCGACCTGTGCATCAGCTTGTGCACCTGTAAAAAGGGAGAGAGGGAGAGGGAGAGGGGGAGGGAGAGGGAGAGGGAGAGGGAGAGAGAGAGAGAGAGAGAGAGAGAGAGAGAGAGAACACCCTGGGATCCAGAACCAGAGAGAAACTAAGATTAGCAAGAAGAAAGAAGAAGCCCACTAGCTCACATGTCCATGGCAAGCCCCGAGGTTGTGAGATGCACTTCCAACACTCCCCCCTCCCCCCCCCCCCCCCCCCCCCGCCTTCAGAACCCATGGTCTGATAGAGGCAGCTGGAGGCTGAAAGAGCTCGGAGGCCCCTTCTCTTTGGGGGTAAGGAAGACTTCCTGTAGCAAGTGTCACGGCAGAGAGCACGGGGATGGAGACAGGGGACCCCGTGGGAGGAAGCCCATCTCCTCGCAGCGAGCACACTGGTTCTGTACGGGCCCCCCATTCCCAAGCCACGGTGTTAAGGAAGGGATGCCTTTTGTCCCCTTTGGAGAACCCACTTCCAGGCTCAGGATCGAGGACGGGGGGGGGGGGTCACAGATAGTGGCCGGCGCAATAAACAAGGTAACGCCATAGATTCCCATCCGGCTCTGGCCTGCGTCCCTACCCGTCCCCGCAGCGCGGTACACGGAGCCGCTCTCCTGACGAGGCAGGCTCGGTCCCCGCTCCCGCTCCGGCGGCCTCGGCTCAGCCCGCGCGTCAGCTGCTCGGCTGCCCACCGCGCCCGCGCCACCCGGAGCGGCGGAAAGCTGGCCTCGGCCGTTACCATAACAAACTCAATTGTTCTCAGCAGGGCCCCGGCAAATAAAGTCATTCATTACGGGCTTCTCCCGGCCACCGAGGGCTGCGCGGCAATCAGCGGGCCGCGGGCCGGCCCCTCGCGGGCCGAGACACGCGCCAGCGCCGTTACCTGCCGGGGCCAGCCCGCGGTGCAGCGGCCGCCACGCTGTGCCCCGAGGCCCAGCCGCGGCGGCGCCGGCGGGAGCGGCGGCCGAGCGCCTATTAGTTTTATCTCGGGACGTCAATTGACTTATACTGATTGGCTTCCTGCCGCCAAATGTCAATTAAATTGCAAATGTTCCGCGGAGGCCCAGCGCGGGGCGCGGTGGCGGGGCGGCCCCTTCCCGAGGGCACCCGGGGCTGCCGCGGTGGGGTTGGTTTTTCCTTCCGCGCCGCGAGCGGCGAGGCTGAGCCCTCCCGGGCCAGGAACCCACGGGGCCAGCCTCAGAATTGGAGGGAGGACAGCGGGGCGCCGAACACGCTGGCCCGGGCGCAGTTCGTGCTTCCGGGAGGAGGGGCCTGCTGGTGACAAGGCCGGGTCTCGGGATGCAACTTTTGGCGTGGCCTTTAATAAGCCCCTTCTCGATCCTCCTGCCTGGTTTTCCTCACCCGCCAAGGCTCAGAAGGACTTGGAAGCTTGGAAGCTTGCAGTCGAAACCCCGGGTTTGAGGAAAGGTTATGTTTGTTTGTTTGTTTGTTTGTTTGTTGGCCTAGACGGCACTCCGTGACTGAGTATGACCTGGAACTTCTGATTTTCCTGCCTCCACTCTCCCAGAGCAGGAATTACAGGTGTGCACAACCTCTACCTTTTTGTGTGGTTCTGGGGATGAAGGAGGCTTTGTAGACCTTAGGCAAAGGGTCTACCCAGCCAGGAGGCACTATTTGTTGTTAGATTCTGTTCTGTTTTGTGACAGGCTCTCTATGTAGACCCAACACTGGTGATCCTCCTGCCTCCACCCTCTCCTCCTGGAATTGCAGGTGAGCACCACCATGATTAACTCCTGAAGAAGGCACGACTGGCATCATCACTACCATTTCCGAGAGACTGACGAGAGCACAAGGCAGGGAAATTGTCCCAGAGTTCCCAGAGGGCCTGTCATCCTCAGAAGCCCCAGCTCCACTGTTGTTTGTTCCCACTTGACGGATGGCAAAGCTCATCCTTGGGCATGATCGCCAAGTGGAAACCTAAGACGAACCGCATTAATGCTCTCTGAGGAGCAAATCACTCTCTTGTGCATTGGGGCTCACTAAACTTGCCAGGATTCCCCTGGAAGTCACTCTCTCTTTGCTGATAAGAACACAGAGCTGGGTACAGTAGCATATGCCTGAAATCTCAGCATTTGAGAGGTCAAGGCAGAAGGATTGGGAATTCAAGGCCAGCCTAGGCTACATGACAAGACCTTATCTGAAAAAAAGCAGAGGACAAGGGGTGGGGCTGTGGAGATGGCTCAGTGGCTGTTCTTCAAGTATAAGGTTATGAATTTGAATACCATCACCCTTTCAAAAAAGCAGAGCATGGCTATATGTGTCTTAACCTTAGCATTAGGTCATAGAGTCATGTGACCCTAAGAGCTCACTGGCCTACAAGTCTAGCCGAAACAGTGAACTTCCAGTTTGGTGAAAGGCCAGTCTCAAGATAATAACATGGGCAGCAGTAGAGGAAGACCCCTAACACCCTGCTCTGGCCTCCCAGTGAGTGTGCATGTGTGTGGGCGCCTGCATGCTCACACGCTTGCACCTCATACATACGCATCTGCCATACGCGCGCCACCATTGCACAACCCAAAGGAAAGAAAGAGGGAGAGAAAAAGAGAAGGGAGATTGAGGTCCAGGAAGGGTTGTCCAAGATCAGCAGCAAGGGATTGGAGAGGCAAGATGTGAGGGCCCAGGACTGAGTCCAGTGCTCCAGGCCCTATCTCAAAGAGACCTTGAACAGGGACAGCTCAGGCTTGGGCTTTGCTCTCCACCCCTCTCCCTTCTGAGGGAGCCAAGAGGAAGGCCCGTGAAGTCGGTCTGAAAGATTCGCTGAGCTTGACGGAAGAGCCAGAAAAGAGCCATTTGCTGAAAGAACGATGATGCCCTCGGCCCCAGAGAGGTTCTGCTGTTTGCCTGTCAGCCGTCTCCAGCACACCTCCCCCTCAACCCCCTCTGTCTGCCTCCCTAAGGTTGTCTCTTGAGAGAGCACTACGAGGGTTCTTAACTGATCAAATGTCCAGCATTTAAAAGATACAAGCCTGACCAGTCGTCCTTTGCAGAGAAGAGATGTCCACCGAACAAAAGTCCATTCAGAAGTGCTGGATAGAGTCTGTGTCTCAGTGAGAAAGGAAACGGAGAGAGGAGGAGGGAGGGCATGTAGGAGAGAGAAGAGGGGACCAGAGCTAGAAGATTGTCAGGTTTCCTGCATCCAAATCGGGGACCAGATGGGACAGGACCACAACTAAGATCACACAGAAAGGCAGTGTTGAAACCAAACCGAGGAAACCGGGTTTCTCTGCCTGTGAGTGAACTCACAACCTACAAAGTCTCTTTAGGGCACAGCTTGATCAGTTGAGTTTCTAAAGCTTGGGGCTAAAATGCCGCCTGACTAGATGGGAAGGGGGCTGTAGGTGTGGCTCAGTTGGTACTTGCTTAGCATGTACTGGGCAGGGCCCCCATCCATCCATGGTGTCGCCATGTAAGTGACCAGCCTCTGCTGAAGCTGGCTAGCTTGGACGTGGCAGGGAAGCGTGCAGAGCAGAGTTGCTGGAGACAAGCCCAATCTGTGTACATCCAAGTCCAGCCTCAGAGCAGAGCTGATGACACAAAAGTGGCCTTGAAGGCCCATGTTGGAGATAGCTGGACATGCCCACTGAGGCACTCAACACTACACTGGCACTATCCTACTGTGACACGGGGAGGCAGACAGAATGGCAGGTAAGGGTACGATGGCGCTAACTGCCCAGGTGCCAGCCCCAGCGTCGCACCGCCAGACTCTGGGGTGAGCTGTGTGACCTTGGACAACTTCCTTAACTCTGTGAATCTCTGTAAAATGATGAGAGTACCTGCTTGATAAACTGGCTGTATCAACTGCATTAGATGTTTAAATGCATGTCATCAGAACTTGTCAGTGCTAGTGACTGTAGTATTCCTAGTCAGGGCTACAGTCCATTCACACCAGGAGCGTTTGCCCAGGCATCAGGCAAGAGGAGAATCTTAGGCACACACATGTGCTCCCGTGTGCCTTAGGACAGAGGGTGCTCTGTCCCCTGTAAAATGGGTCTTGCCAGCTCCTTTCTATGGGGCTTGGTAGCCCTGCTTGAGGCTGTAGGTTGGGCAGGAGCCGGGAGTCTAATGGGTGAGGCCTCCACTCCACAGCCTGCCCTTGCTAACCAACCAAACCCATGCCTTCTCAGACACACAAGACATATTTGCTACCACACACCAGGCCCTGAGCTGGGCCCTGGGGACATGGTGGCTGCTGCAGATTTGCCTTCTGCCCCCGTGGAGCTGACCGTCTTTGGGAACTGAGAAGGACAGACAAGTGACGGATGTTCATTTTTATTAACAGGGCCAGAAGGAACAGGTAGGATCCCTCTTTGTGGAATCAACAATCAAGCTGGACCCTGAAGTCGTGGAATGTCCCCTGGGCTAGGTTGGGGCAGGGAAAGGACACGTCATCATAATGAAAGGCCTCAGGAGTTTCCTCAGCACCTCACATGTTTCAGTCCATCCCTGTGGCTCTGCTGCAGGCACACCTGGTACCTTTGTTCAGATATGGGGAAACTGAGGCTCACATGTGACTCCCAGAGTACAGGAGTACAGGTGGAGTGAGCAGTAGACCCCAGATTGTCTGACTCTCACCCACCTGCCTGACGTCAGCAGGAAAGGCCAGGTGGTTCTGAGGAAATGATGAAGGAGCTTCGGTTTGTCAGAACTGGGCATGACAGGACAGTGAAGCCGCTCAGCGGCTCATGAGGGAGCCAGATTTGTTAAGAAGTCCCAAGGGCTTCTGCGGGCACCGTGTGGACGTGAACTGTTAAAACTCTTCTGTGAGCCACGGATCAGAATGGTATGCTGCAGAGGACATACTAGGCTTGCCACATGACCCTGTGGAGAAATCAGGAGGTGGAGACCAGGGAGGAGCCGTAGCAATAATCCGGAAGGAAAGAGGAGTATGTTTGGACCAGTGCACCAGCAGTGGAGATGGAGAGAAAACAAGGAGGTTGAAGAAATATTTGAGACAGATGTCTTTAAGCAGACATCTGCCAGAAGTGTTTTTCTGCGTTCACAAGCAGAGATGCAAACCTAAGGAGAAAGGACAGTGAGATCCCTAGCTAACGGTCCCCAGGGACGCGCGTATGTGTGTGTCCAACACACACGCTCCAAAGCGTTTTTCAATCAGATATTTTATTTAAAACCAGGAAAATATTTGCTGAAATATGTTTCCTGTGGGAAGTGACATGCCCACAGTCAGACAGCTAACAGAAAGAGCCAGTGTCGACACCAGTGTCACCCCTGACACACCACCAAATATAGGACCTTAAGATCCCATTGTTTGTTTCAGCATGAGAGAAGGAAGACTCAGAAAGCAATGACTTGTCCAAGATCACACACCAACTAAAGGCTGAGGGTAGACCCAGGGATCCCTAGAAGGGTTTGTGTCAAGACATCTGGGCCATGAGCTTTAAAAAGTGATGGGGTTAATCCCAATGATAATGGTCAGCTTCTTCAGCAGAGAAATGAGACAGATAAATGGTAAGCCTACCCAGGTATGCCACACTGGCCCAGGAACAAGTGTATCAATTCACAAATGGCCAGTACCCACCGCCCTGGTACCCTAGACAGCAACTAAGCTGTCCTGGGTCAATGGTGCCACCTGGTGGTTGGTGCTGGGAAGTTCTAACCCCTCCTCACTTTTAATCCTTTCCCAGGGGGCCCGGCCACACCTCCTTGTTTGCTCGTAGCTCACCGTGATCTCACTATAAGCAATCTCTCATATCATAATCTCTTTTATAACTTCCTTCAGTGCATCTTCTTTCCATGGAGCACCTCAGCTAGCCTCAGGACATGCCCTTTCTCTCCAGCAAATGGTACGTATGCCAGTGAAAGTGAAGATTGGAGTGTCAACGTGGAATTACACAAACGCACGCATGTGCATGTGAGTCACTCTCCCCTAATGTTCCAGAAATGCGCAGAAGCCCCTTTGTAATCAGAACAGAAATCTCCTTTCAGATCTGCTTTTAATATAGTACGGGGTGTCAAGATAAATACTAAAGGCATTTTATTATATTTTATTATATTTCATTCCCAATCAATATCATGGCTGGATTTTCTCCCACCAAAAGTGTGCCCAGGGTGGAGCCTGCAAGCTAGTGAGAAGGTAGGTGTGTCCCCAGCTCTGAGGGAGCACAGAAGGAAGCAAGCTGAAGGGAAGTCGGACCTCCAACCCCACAGACATTCTGCCGGATATAGGAAGAGCTCTCGGGCCATGCCTCTCTGTGGAAGCAAAAGCCTGAGAGAAGAGTCAGAAACTGCACATCCAGTGTGTGAGAGGGCCACCATGTGTCTTGCCACTCATTCCCAGTTAAGAATGAGAGATGCTAACTAACTAAAACCACATCTCTGTTCCCTCTGCCTGTACAAGAGATGAGCAGGCTCAGTCAGAGCTGGAGGCGTCCTGTGGAGAAACCCCCTCTGTGTAGCCCAGAGATCCAGGGGGTTCCCAAGCCCTTTAGGGGGTCTGTGAGGTTGGAGCTATTTTCACCGTAACGTCACAGTGTCATTTGCCTTCACTCAAGCTCACAGTGGAGTTTTCCAGAGCCTTCATGACAGTGAGTACAGAGGCATCCCTGTGACTCTAGCCGTTGTCTGTCCAGCCAGACACTGAAGAAACTTACACAGGCATAAACAGTACCATCGGCCTACTGAATTTTCAGTTGGTGAAGAACAGCACTTATTTCAAAATAATAGACGTTATTTGATTATTGTCATTTATTTTAATAAATTAATAATTTAATGCTATTCACTTTAATTAGCCCAGTAAGTTAATTAGTCCTCAATAATTTTTTAAGTTTAAAAGGGTTCCAACATGTAAAATCTGAGAGCTTCTTGTCATATCCCTAGGCTTCCCTCAACACAAGTGCAGTGAGTGAAAGCTGGAGTCTGGGGGGAACGTGGGAGGCTTGGGCTAAGCAGGCTTGTAAACAGAGGGGGGTGGGGAGGGGTTCAGTGTCTCTGGCTCCCACGCAGGCTCTCCCTCACTGAATAAAAGTGAAACTGAGGGACCAGAGCTGGGAGGAACTGAAACCTGGGCCCCCTCCCATGGGACAGGCCCCAAACCTGAGGGAAAGGCCCATGAAGCCCCACCAGAGACCACCTGGACTCTTCACCCAGAAGCCCCTTCAAGTTGGTTGCCTGGGTCTCAGTTGAAGTGCTCATGGTTTCAACAGCTGGACAAGGGAGAACAACCCAATCAGACTGGGAACTAGACATTTGGTCCTTAGCATCCCTGGGGCTCCGCCAGAGCTTCATGCCCTGAGGAGTATAACACAAATGACCTCAGCCCCACTGGTGTGGGCATCTGCAGCACAGCTCCTTAGCCCCAACCCAAGAGTTCCCATACCACTGGCTCCTGGCCTGTGCTGGATGAACACAAGGATGCACACACACTTGCAAACAAGCATACACACCCTTCACCACTCCTGGGACCTGCCACCCATAGCCTTTGGCCAGACGGAGCTTCTTTCTCTAGGGCCTGGGCTCAGATTCTAGAAGCATTAGGTTCTTGGGGCTTAGAAACTAGCACAATTGAAGGGCTACAGCAGGCTGACAGCAGACACCTAGAAACCCAAAGGGTGGTTACCACTCAGAGTCCCAGATCTGACTTCACCCTCAGCTGAAATCATGACCTGCAGTCAGCCCAGTGCCACCTGGCTCTGCCACCTCACAGCAAGTGAGGACCTTGGTCGTGGTCAACAAGAGAATTCAGGGAAGAGGCCATCTACAGGAGGGTACAGGGTACTCCCCCAGGGTCAGGAAAGCCCCACAGGGGCCACAACAAAATGGCAGTAACCACCTACCTGCCCCCTAAAAGCTACTGTGAGAATGGATGCCTACCTACAGGCAAAGTGTGTTACTTTCCAGGGCTCCATGCTGACCCTGGAAGCATCTGTGGGCTTAGCAAGTTGTGGAGGTCAGATGGCCAGCACCAAGCCACTATATACGGGGGGTGGGGAAGTGAGCTGGCTGTGGAGAACCCAGACAGGTGGGCTAAGCAACTTCTTGGGCAGCCCCTGCCAGATTCGGGGGGGGGGGGTGGTGCTACTGCATGATGGCAGAGAACACCGGTGGCCTGGAGTGAGAGGAGGAATAGGGAGGAAGCCACCGCTGGAAGGTCAGAGGGCATGGTAGAGTGACCCTCATGGATAAGGTCACAAAGGCTCTTAACAGTAAGGACCATAAAGGACACCAAGAGTTTTCTGAGGATCCAGGTTCTCTAGGGTTTACCTTCTGACCCACTTCCATCCCAGCCTCATTTTCTCGCCTGCTTGATGACCTGGTGGGGGGTGGGAGAAGGCGTACCACAACCTCCTAGCTGCTCTCCACGACGACGACGTAAGCTGGCTAACCCCTGAAACACCCAGCCCTCCAGACCCAGGCACTCCGCTCTTGTCCTCTACCCCGCCACCCTGCACCTGGTGTGCACCCTGCACCTCCTTCCATGGGAAACTCGGGGTCCTGAGGGAAAAGACAACCCCTGCTTTTGCAACCAACACCTGGGGGCACTGTTGTTCAGCTTAGATGGTCATGGGCTCCTCCGCCTGTCCTCCATTCCTCCTTCCATTCTTTCAGTACCACCCACCCCCACCCCAACCCCTGACTGTTACAAACAGGAAATCAGTGGCAGGCAGACCTGTGAGTTTCAGCTGCCAAACAGCTTGAACTGTGGCTGGAGCCTGCCATCCTCCACTTGAGACTGGCCTCATGGCCTCAAGTCCCAAGTGGCCATGTATTAAGTGTGTTCCTAAGGCCCTTGGGGAGCCACGTCCTCTCAGCCTCCTGATCATCCACAAGGCTCTTGCCACCTGTCCCTTCCAAATGACAAAATTCGGCTTCAGAGATCAAGTTGCTGAGGATCTCACTACAGGAAGTCCTCAGACCATTCCACCCCCTCCCCAGAATGCCCCCCTCCCCCCCAGCAGCCTCAGCATCTCTGCCAAGCAGGGCTCCCCAGAGATCACAGGCCTGTGCAATGTTAGGGCTGCCGCTAACTCCTGAGAAAACAGCTCCGGCTTTGCCAGTTCCCATTCTGGGAACCGTGACAGTTAGCTCCTCCACTCTGTTCCATCCTCTGCCCAGAGCACAGGAAACACAGCCAGGGAAAGAGAGAGGCCAGAGCCCACCAACCCACAGCTAGAGTGAGTGCAGACCCAGCCCTACCCATCCCTTCACAGCAGTCCCACAGGAATTTGCTAGGCAGGACTGAACTGGGACGTCAGACCAATTGACAGAAGCCAGGGTTTGGTGAGAGAGAGTAAAAAGTAAACAGAAAGAAAAGAGAGTGTGGGGGTGGGCAGCTAATCGAAAACAGACAGAAACAGAACGGAAGGAAGCCAACCTGCTAGGCACTCCCAAACAAAAGGCGCCACTGGACATGCTAAGACACCCTAGCAACACCCCGACCTCACTATAGGGTCACACTGAACTAGCACCTCAAGGTCCTGGCTGTCCTTCCCGTGCCTTTCCTTAAAAGGTAGCAGCCTGTTCGCTGCAAACCCTGGCCCGCATTGACACGCATGCTGGAGATTTGGCTTTCTGAGCTGGTGAAAGGATTCTCACTCCACTGACCTCCTATATTCCAGGCCTTTCAAAAAAGGTAGGGAGGGAAGGTCGAGGGGATCTGAATGGGGGTGCCTGACCATTGGAAGAAGGCAAAGAAGGCCTCCCTGGAGATCAAAATTCCAGGAAGCAGTAGAAGGGCTACCCTTTGGCCATGGCTGTTATTCACAGCCCTGCCTGGTCCTCCCAAGTCCAGCCTTCCAGCAGCTCCCTTGGGCCTTCCAGAGACAGAGGCCCCACCTCAGGCACTGAATCTTAGGCCCAGCAGGGTCCCAGGACCACTGCCACAGCTTTCTCCACGAACGATCATAGGTGAGACAGGAGACCAGGCTGCCTTTCCACAAGGTCCCATTCCAACCTCTCCAAGACTGTGAGCAAGGGTGAGGGCCCTTACCCAGTTCCATCACATGAAAAGCAGATGCAGAGCCAGGCGAGGTAGCAAAGGGGGAAATGAATGGGAATACTGTTCCAAACTCTGCATGTCACAGACGCAGCAGCTGCCTCAGCTGTGACAGCCCCCAAAAGTCACAGAGACGGAAACAGACGCCTTCTCTGATTCTCCTGCCCTTCCTTTGTCCACTCCTGCTCACGTCTCTAGTGATGGGGGGCTCACTACATTCCAAGCTGATGCCCCAGTCCTTGGCCCAGTCTAGCTTGAATGTGGAAAGTGCACAGTGGCTTCCTGCTGTCTGCTCCGCATAGCCCCCTTTAACCCCTGCTCTGCCTTCAGCAGCCACAGGGACCTGATGCTGCCTCAGGCACAGAACAGTTCATCTGAGCTTTGGACTAAGTTGTTAGCTGTAGCTCTGGGACTCTTTACTCAATTAGAGCTTTCTGTGGAGGCCCCAACCTGCTAAACAGAAGTCCCATGACTGAAGAGACCAGAGACTTCGTTCACCCTTCTCATTAATTAGGCCCTCTCTAAAGGCACATGAATGATCCATTCTACCAGTAAGCATTTATTGAGCACCTATTATGTGCTTGGTGTGGCTCAGTACAGTAGCCGTTAGCCTACTATGACGGGTTAGCATAATGGTGTGGCTAGAACAACCGAGAACTAACGTTTTTCTTCTTGTTTTGAAACAGTTTTACTATATATTTTAGGCTAGCCTTGAGCTCCCTATACAACCCAGGCTGCCCTCAGGCTCACAGCAATCAATCCTCCTGCCTTGTTACCCCAGGCGCTGCGATCTTAGGCATGCTCTACCTGCCACTGATGCCTTCACAGTTCAAATTTCACTTCATTTCAATTTACTTAAAATTTAAAGACAGCACCCAAGCTGGCGAGGCAACTCAGAGGGTGATGAAGTCCAACCATGAGACCTCAGAAAGGCGGAAGGAGGAACCAACTCCACAAAGCTGTCCTTTAAACCCCGTGTGCTCCGTGACACGCACCTGCCCTAATACCCACCACAAAAACACTAGAAATAATTAATAAGTTTAAAACAAACAGCATTTTTTTTTTAATGAAGCCGCACAAAACAACCTTCATACTAACAAAACTCCACTGTTTAGAGAAGATTGACATTTGATTGGAGGTTTCAGATATTTGGCATCCAAACTGAGATGTGCTCAGTTCGCACACCGTATTTCAACAACTGAGTTAAAAAAAAAAAAATGTTTGTTTTAAAAATAAAAAAAAAAAAAAACGCATCACGTCCTATCTTAAGACTTGAGTGTATGTTGAAGTGATAATGTTTAGACCAGGAAAGTATGTTATTAAGATTAATTCCACTTGTTTATGCGTATGTGCGTGTGTGCGCATGCGTGTGTGTCCTGCAGGTGTGCGCATGCGTCTGCCCAAGTGTGGGTGGGTGCACAAGCGTACGGAGGCCAGAGTGTCTTCTCTATTGTTCTCCATATTAAGTTTTTGAGGGAGGGCGCTTGCTGAGCCTGGGCCTTAGCGGTTGGGCTAGGCTGGCTAACTGGTGAGCCCCAAGGACCCTCTGGCTCTGCCTCCCCAGAGCAGGATTATGGGCTCACACAGCTGCTTGACGCTCTTTAGGGTGCGGGGGTATGAACCCACATTCTTGTGTTTGTGTGCCAAGTACTCTGCTAACAGAGCTATCTCCTCAACCCCTAAATCCATTTCTTTCCTTTTTCTTTTTGCTCATTATTTGTTGTTGGGAGAAGAGAGTATTGGTTAACTTTTTTTTTTTTTAATTTTGTTTCCGTTTATCTTTTGAGACTAGGCTCCCATAGCCCAAGCTGGCCTCAACTTACTGTTGTAGTCTGAGGCTGGCCTTAAACTCCTGACTTTCCGGTGTGTTACCACCCCCCAGCTTTGATTTTAGAGACTGTCCTGCTGTGCAGCCAGCCTGGCCTTGAACTCAGTGCTAGGAGCAGAGGAGAACACAGCCACGCTCATCCTTCTGTTACTGCTTGGTCTCTAGAGTGTAGTTAAGTACAGCTGTGGTTTTTGTCCCGTTTCTGAGCATAGCTGGTGAGCCAGTTATCTCCATGCTCACATCAGCACCCCAAATATTCAGCACAGTGTCTCCTGAGTCTCTAAAGCCATTCTGTTTTCAAACTAAAATGTCTGGGAAAACAGTATTGAGCCACTCCGACATGTTTTCGGCCTCTCTCCCTATCTGACTCCTGAGGCTTCGGTCCTCTCTGCGTGTGCCCACTCTCTGTGACCTTTGACTGGCATGTTGTCTTTCCTTAGCCTTCTGATGCATCTCCCAAGAAGGGCCTTCCTAGGCCCCTCCCTGCCTTGCTCACCCCACCCCCAGGGAGAGGTCACCTCACACTCTGTTCTTTAGAGGGACTTGGAGCTGTTAGTCTCCATGCCCTAGCCTGCTCTTCGCATGAGGTTGTATGCCACAATTGCCTCCCCAACCATGCGGTCTGGGCAGGAAATGCCTATAGGGCAAAACCCACGTCTGAGCTGGAGATGACAGTATACCAGGAGCTGGGGGAGGAACCCCCCCGGGGAAGCCTCAGGTACATGAAGATGTGGAGCAAGATCTTCCCCCTGACCCTTGAACACTGCTTTCCTGCAGAGGTCCTTCCTGCTTTCATTCTAGAGACCAGCACCCTTCCATCTCCATAGGGCGCTCAAAACTCTGAGCCCTCACTTCAGCATCCAACATACTAGCCGTGCTCTGTTGCCTGCACTGTTTCACGTACACACTAAAGGCTATGGCCAGCCACAGGCTGCTTCACCCCACAGCTCCTCTCTGAAGAATCATGCTGGTGACAATTGTCCTGATAATGCCAGGGGAGGAGGCCTCAGGGTTCTTCAGTTCCTTTACTTCGCTGTCTACACGCACAATGGGTGTCAATGTGACAGAGTACGCTGGAACGTTGGTTCCCTTCCATGATAAAGTGAGGGTGCCAGCTCAGCCCCTTCACCTTTCTTTTGGGCCAATGCAGGGCTTCATGGGATACAGAAGGACAGAAAGAAAGGGTGAGGAGTCCTGTGCAGTGGCCCCAGGCATCTTTCCAAGAGGAGCCACTTCTCTGTTTGACCTTTTTTTGTTGTTGTTGTTGAAGTAGGGTAGCTGTGAGGGGCTCACTCAGGTGTACAGGCCCTCCATTCTTCAAGCCTTTCTATCTTAGCCTCCATACCACGACTGAAATTTCACTCCAAGCCTTCCTAGGGTTCAAAACTCTACCAAAAGTTTCAGTGCTGGGAGGACTGCAGAGCATCCTACATCCCCCTGAATGTCCTTGTTTTGTTGTCTTTGAGACGGACCCTCACCATGTAGCCCAGGCTGGCTCTGGGCTCGTGATATCCCTGTCTTGGCCTCCAAATACTAGGATTCCAGGCACGGGCCACCACAGCCCAACTCCTGGAAGTTGTACTGACTTCGACCTGCATGCACACCGTGGTAGCCGTGCACCTCTACCCGTTGCCTTAAATACTGAGAAGCCACCGTACTGAGTGAATAAGCTCGCCAACAGAACCCTCAGGCTCACCAGCCACCCTCTGACCTACTGTGCGCCTGTCTGAGAGGCCAGACAGCTTCTTCTGCTCTGAGACAGTGGACCAACAGAGCCCCCTAGCACCATACCCTCCCCCATCAGAATCTGTCCGGTAATAAACATTAAGCTAGATTTTTTTTTCTTTCTCCAAAATTCTCTGCCTGAGTTTTTTTAATTGGAAGGGAGCATCCTACAACCCCCCCTCCACTGTGATCAGACATAGGCACCAGCTTAGCACATCTGCCTAGAGTCCAGGTGACACGGAGAGAAAAGATGACACCATCAGCTCCATAAACCAACAGCGATGGCAGGCCCACTGCCTGCCGCAGCAAGAAGGCACAGCAACCCACTGAGTTAAAGACTTCTGACATCTGTTCCAAAGTACGGGAGCAGGGGAAGGAGACGAGGCGCGCTGTAAGAACCATGAATCATGCCAACTTGGCCTACCACTACACACTGAGGCCACAGGCCCATCTTCAATGCCTAGGGCACACAGACCTCAGGCCAATCCACCACTGGGCTGACTAAATATTCTAGCCACAAACCTTAAGTAGTTAGGCATGTGTTCATGAGAGCATACATCCCTGACATGATGCTGAGAAAGAATTGTGCCAACAAATAGATAACTAAAGCAAAATTTCTATCTCTCTGCTCTTTAGCCTTAGACCACAGCTTACACACACACACACACACATACACACGAGTGCACACACATTTTCAGCCTAAGGTTTTACAGACTCCCACGGGGTCATCTCTCTTCTCATGCTGGCTAATGTCAACCAGTGCCAGTGGCCCATCCAGTGAAGGGAGACCGGGTTCCTAAAGCATGTGTCCTACACAGAGCAGGCTGGCTCCAATAGTTCAGGTAGTGTGGGGGAAAGCTGTCATCTTTGTCATCCCTGGGCGGCCCCAGGGCTCCTTCCTCTCAGGTCCAAGGTCAAAAACGAGATGGTTATTTATTTCCCTCCATCCTCCGTCATCACTGCTACACTGTCTCCACAGAGGAGTATTCCCAGCCCTGCTCTTTCTTCCCAACATATGCCCCTCACTGCAGATCAAATCAACGGCTGCCTTACCCAACCCCTCTCCTGCCTCCAAAACACACAAAGGAGACACTGGTGCTGAGCTCAGTCTACACACAGCATCCCTGGGGCATCACACTGGTCCTCGGGATTCTCTTAGCAGCTGTGAGGCACAGGCCACAAGGAGTGAAGATGGGAGGGGGCCAGCAAAAGAGTCCCAGACAGGTGCCTGTCCATCTTGCTTGTCTCACAGGAAGGGACGGGGTCCTGGGAACTCTAGTCCTCTGCAGGTGAGGATGCTGAGCCGGCACTTTTGTTTCTGCCCTGCATGAGTGCCCCTCACAGACCCTATTTGGTCTGTCCCTGACGGGGATGCGCAGCCATCTCTTACCTTCATCCCTCTTGCGCTTGTTGGTGTCGGCACTGGGGGACGTGATGCCCAGGATGCCACTGATGGAGTACGAGGAGCCTGCAGAGTCGGTGCTCACTGATGACCCCTGCGTCACGGAGCCTGTAGACACTGTAGAGGGAGAGGGGTACCGGCCTGTCACAAAGGTATGTGCTAGATACAAAGGGCTGGGTACAACTGCCCCAGAAGGGAGAGGACTGGCTCACGGACACCCACCCTGTCCACGCAGAAAGGGATACAAGCACAGAATAAGAAGGGAATTTGCTGAGATCCCAGTCAGTTTAAGGGTGCGAGAGACAAACACGCCCGCTGCTGCCACCTCCAGTGCTGAAAAGAAACCTAGATGCCTTCTTGAGTCATGTTCATCTTTGCTTACATTCCATCCAGGCATGCGTGCAGACTCAGGTAAACACACACACATACACGCACATGCACTCACACACAAATGTATAATAAAAGCACTGACGAGCACTGGAGCACGACAACGTGTCTCCACTGGCATTGTGCTTTTTGCTCGATCCCTGCAGCAGCCCAGGGCACTGCTGATTATTTCTATGTGCCAAATGAAGAAAGCTGGTTTTACAGGGTGAAGTGGTTCAAAGTGACCTAGCTAAGGAACATCCTACTTAGCCTCAGTTCTAAATTTTCCCTTCCCAGAAGTGGAAACAGAGGCGGTGACTTATTGTGGTCAGGGCCAGGTCTCTAGGTCCCTACAAGCCAGGAGGGAAGAGGTCTTCAGCAAGTTCCATGGCGACTCATAGTCCAGGGAACCCATGAGGGTCCGCTCTAGCTACGTGGCTGGGTTTCCACTTGTGGGATGTGAGGGTTCTTCCTCCATTCGTGAAGACCAGCAGAACACTCTCACACACCCCTCCATGAGCAACCAGCTGGAGGTACGTGGCTGGGAAAAGTCACGTTCCTCGGAGCAGAGGCAGCACCTGGCTGTCGACTGAGAGGGAGCAGAACCTCTCTGCTCACACTAACATCTTCCTATGGTGACACCAAAGCAGAAATTGCTAACTTCTCCTTCCCTTCAACAGAAAAAGTTCCTCAAAATAGATTTATGCAAATCCCACAACCTCTTCTGTATTGAGGTGCGAATAACAAAGGAGTAAAGAAAACATTTGGCACTTCAAACAACAGCCACGTGGAAGAGAGGCTTGGCTGTGTCACTGCAGAGCCAATAACACCTGCTTAGGTATTTTATTTTGCAATCACACTGGGCATGGAGGACGCGGGTTCCAGTTCTGGCTTCGCATATGACTTTAAACTAGTCATCAGTGAACACTCAGTGCTCAAAGAAACTATATAATGCCGTATACATGTGAGGTGAGCTACAGTGGAATTTCTCCTCTAACACTACTGAAAGATGGCTTTACTTTCTTCATGCTACATGCCCTGGAACAGCTAAAGCCACAAGTGAAATCTCAGTCACAAACACCCTCTCACCCCACCCGGAAAACCCTCATCAGGCCCTCCATTCCACCCTCCTGCTACTCAAGCAGACCTGTTTCCTGGGTTCAGGTTTTTGTTCTGTTTTGGTTTTGGTTTTTTTTGTTTGTTTTACTTTGATGGTGGCTTTTTTGTCTGGCATTGATCTTGTACCCCAGGGTCTGCAGAACAGGGGATGGTAAAGGGTTTCTGATGGCAGTACTAAATGAAGAATGGTCTCTGGGCAGGGAAGGTGTGTCTTACCTTCAGTCGAACAGCCATCCTTAGAGGACCAGAAACCTCAGAGAACACCTTTGTGACTGTCCATACAACAGCGAGGAAACTGTTGCTCAGGGCTGAGAGACTCATCTAATTGACTGGGTGAGCTAATGACAGAACTGCAACTGGAAGCCAGGCGCCTCTGCCAGTTTTCTCATCACCATGAGAGGCAAGGGCACTTGCTGTTGTTCCAGAGGACCTGAGTTCAGTTCCCAGCACTCATATCACATAGCTCATAATTGCTTATAACTCCAGCTCCAAGGCATGTATTGCCCTCTTCTGGCCTCCTCAAGTAAATGCGCACACACACACACACACACAGATTTAACTGGTAGTGATAAATATTGCACAGTCTGAGATGTTGTTCTGCAGCATTCTCGGGGTCTGTGTCACCCAAATTTGCAGATGCTTGCTTATTAGCCACCTGCTTCCTTGCAGTACAGTGATTTTTTTTCCCCAGCAACCCAGAAGTATTTCTTTGTCCCAAGTGGAGAAATGACGTGAAGAATATGCCTTGATGATAAATGCCATTTTCAACTCCTCTTTGAAGAGGAAGCAAGAAAAAAGTTTAGACTCTTGAGTGTGGTCCAGTAGGACTCCACCCTAATGAGTCATGGTTACTCTTAGACTTCCCCTGTGGACCTTGGAAACCCCACAGGCAGCCCTCAACAGTTCGCAGACTACGAGAGAGCGAAGCGAGAGCAAGAGAGAAAAAAAGTTTGGGAAGTTTTGCTATATCTTCACTCAAGGCTGCAAGTGCACAAAGAATTGCAGAAGGCTGGTTATAGAAGAAAAAAAAACACATTCAAAACTACTTACTGACTAATGATGCAGAAAATGTTATGAATAAGTATCCCTTTCTTGATTTATTACTTTAATTATCTGACATTCTATAGACCCCCATTAGTGAATTTTTTTTGGCTTAGATTTCAATTTTCTGTCTCATGGTGAAAGCTATTTATCATAATAATCAGTAAAATTCAAAACCTTTTAGCAGTATTTATAAAATTCATTTGCCAGGTTCAGCCCTTGGAGAATGACAAAGAAGAAGCATTAGGACGCGTGCGAAGTGTTTTATGCAGAATTATCTGTCCATAAGAATGATTAAAAGTTCTTTAGAATATTTGGAGCCCATTAGATTTTCAAAATTTTTTGAGTTCTTACCTATGCTGTGACTGGAAGCTGGGACCGGCTGGTTGGGGGGCTGCTGTACTTTTGTCCGGATGATCCTGTAGGCAGTTGGGGGGAAAAAGCAAAAGACTATTTATCATTGAGAAGGAAAGCGACCCTGAGGCTGGGGCGTCCCTCTTATGACAGAGAGCTTGTCCAGCAATAAAGAAACTGCATGTGGTGGTACATACCCACGGTGCCAGCACTTGGGAGGAAGAAGTAAGAAAATCACAAGTTCAGAGTTATCCCCGGCTACATAGCAAACCCAAGCCTAGCGCAGCACACATGGGCCCCTGTCTAAAACAAAGGAGGAAGAAGAAAGAGGCCTTAGCAAGATATGCAGAGACACAGGAGAGAAGCAGAGTTTGCGGGGGGGGGGGCAATTATGTGCTCGGGCTGGGAATTAGGAATTCTGAGAAGTTTTCTCCCTGGCTGTCTTTGGGTGACTTGCACTCATAGTCCCTGAACCCTCAGTGCCTCTCTTCTCTCTCTCTCTCTCTCTCTCTCTCTCTCTCTCTCTCTCTGTGTGTGTGTGTGTGTGTGCATGTTTGTGTGAGAGTGAGCTTTGGTTTGTTTACTTTTCTGAGGTGGAATCTCATGTAGTTCATGCCAGCCTCATAGCCTCAAGCTCCCTATGTACCCAAGGCTATGCTTGGACTCCTGACCCTCCTGCCTCTAGTAGAGAGGCAGGTGTGCACCACCACACCTGGCTGAGCGCCTCCTTTTCTGTAGAATAAAAGATGACTCGATGCTGGTCCGGGCCGGCCTAGCTGTCTCTCAGGGAAATCTGCAGCCCTATCAAAAATTCTTCCCCTCCCTAGAGCCTAGCCTTCACACGTGGGACCAAAGAACTGAACCGGGCAGTCTGTCTTTACTCTGGCAGCACTTTCGTGCTCATTCCTTTGCCCTAAAGACTCCACAACTAAGATTAAGGCTCCCCCCACCCCCGGGGGAATTAGCATGGGAGAGGATGCGTGTCACTGAAGCTGGGAAAGGTTGAGGTACTGCCCAGGGAAAGCACCAGGCTTGGCCTCCATAAGCAGCCAGCCCAGACATACCCCATGTGTCTTAGCCACAGTGCTGCTCTCCAAGTTTCATCATATTGCTCAAGGATGACAACCAAAAGGAAAAATGTGGGGCTGGAGAGATGGCTCAGTGGTTAAGAGCACTGACTGTTCTTCCAGAGGACCCTGGTTCAATTTTCAGCACCCACAGGGTAGCTCACAACTGTCTGTAACTCCAAGATCTGAAACCCTCACACAGACATACATTCAGGCTAAACACTAGCGCACATAAAATTAAAATTAAATTAAGTTAAAAAGAAGGAGAAGGAGACGGAGAAAGGAAAGAAGGAGATGGAGAAAGTGAAGAAGAAAAGAAGATGGAGGAGGAGGAGAAGGAGGAGGAGGAGGAGGAGGAGGAGGAGGAGGAGAAGAAGAAGAAGAAGAAGAAGAAGAAGAAGAAGAAGAAGAAGAAGAAGAAGAAGAAGAAGAAGAAGAAGAAGAAGAAACAACAAATGTGGGGCAAGGCTAAAACAGGTGGTCCAAAGGCAAACTTCAGGACAAACTCAACCACCTGTCCTGTCTGACAAACGCTGTAGATAGTTCCCAACTATAAGCTTATCACTCTAGCTGTGGTCTGAGAGACTAAAGATTCCTGGTTCCCTGAGAGTAGACTCTGGGAGTGCCTTAGCAAAGGATGCATCAACCTGACTTCAAAGCAGGGAGCCCAGGACACTTAGACCAGAAGCACAAAGGATGGAGACACCCTAGCTACTGCCAAAGATTCGGGAGCAGGTCCAACAGACAGTACATTTGTGACAGCTGCCTCTCCAGAATGTTTGTTGCAGTTCTAACATGAGCCTGACTATGACCTTGAGTAAGACTGTTACATCGTGGTCTCTGCACAACCAAGGAGTTCTCATAGATTCTTCTTTAATTATTTTAAGTAGTCAAATACTTTTCACAAGAAATGCATTTTTTGCAGAAGGCTGTCTTTGCTTAAGGGATGAAGGCTGAGCCCACTTCCCTTTCCCCAAAGCCTGGCAACCCTGATGCTCTGCAGAAGTCTGGGGAGCCTCAATGGCAAACTTCCAGCAGGATCGACAGGGGCCTCCAGGAGACCACCAGCACGGCACAGCTCTGAACACAGAGCAAAGACAACCAAATATCCCTGTGTGACCTGCAAGGGAGCTCCCGCCCTGGCATTTTGGAAATGGGTGAGACATGATATAATAAAACGTTGACTTTCTCAAGAAAAGTTCTGCTCGAGGCTCAAACTATTACTTTTTAGCAGGGCACTTGGTAGAGTTTTACTTCATTATTAAAGTACTCTGTGCTCGTTATAAAGTACTTTTTACATTCCTGTATATACGCATGTGTCTGTTTAATCCTGTAAGTGCCCATGTACACTGTGTGAGTCTGTGTAAAGGCCAAAAGATGACCTCAGATGTTATAACTCGGGTAGGCAGGCTTGCCAGAGGCCTGGAGATCTGTCTGTGTCTGTTATAATGGAGCTAGAAGTGTGTGCCACCACAGGTGATGCATTTGTGCGTTCATACGTGGATGGACATGAGTGCATGTGTGTGTGGTTTTATGTGTGTGTGTGTGTGTGTGTGTGTGTGTGTGTGTGTGTGTGTGTGTGTGTGTAGGTTATAGGACAACTTTCTAGAGGCTGTCTTCCTTCTTCTTCACCATATGGGCTCCAAGGATCAAATTCTCAGGCTAGTGGCAAGCACCATCACTTAGCTGAGCCATCTCACAAAACTCTCCCTACCTTTTGTAAATGTGGACTCTGAGGAATCAAAATTAGGTCCCTGTTCTCACAGGACAAGCCCTTTGCCTCCAAAGCCGTCTCCCAGCTCCCCTCTAGCCCACGCTATCTATCAGGCATGGTACTACGTGCCTGGAATCCCAGCACTTGAGAAGCTGAGACCCAGGGATGAAGAGGTTGAGGCCAGCCTGAACTGCATATCAAGACCACCTCTCAGAAAAACAGCAAAACGAGCTATGCCACATGGCACACATTATACCCACATTCCTGCTGCTTTCTCAAAACACCATGTCCTACCAACAAATCAGAATTTAGCTGTGCACTCAGTTTTTCTGTCCTGCAAGACATGCTACCAGGGGCTCTTCACATGCCAAACTACCGTCTCTGAATGTTCATTTCAGGGCTGCCCAGCTCTTCAGCCTCTGCACGGGAAGGACGGTGGGAGCAGGTATCTCTTGTTGACGTCACTGGGCTCTGCCCTACCTGACCTTATAGCTTGGTGCCTGGCACCCAGGGCACTTGACATCATTAGCCGATCTATGGAATAGACTTGTTCATTCAAGGCTACAAGCTAACCGTACAGCACCAGAGTCCTGGCCACCTGAGTGAAGTCTTAGCTCAACCCCCTCAAATACATTTGGCAAGTGTGCGTTTGTTTCTTGTTACAATATTCAAAGCAGTTCCGACTAAGCAAACACAAAATGTGCTGAATAAAAACCTAAGAGTAAGGTTCTTCCTTTGGACCTTTTGAAATTATGTTGCTCCCCAACCTAGTTTTTAAAAAAAAAGGTTGTTAAGATTACATTGTGCATGTGTGTACTTGTGTGTGCGTGTGTGTGTACATGTGCACACCACAGTGCCCGTGCTGGAGTCAGAGGACAACTTGCAGGAGTTGACTTTCTCCTTCTACGATGTAGATCAAAGGCATAAGCTCCGGCTGTCGGACTCTGTATCAAGTCACTTCACCTACTGAGTCATCTGGCCAGCCTTGATCTAATCTTTGTGTATGTGTCCACAAAGACGTAGCACAGAAGTCAGTATACAGGTGAGCTAGATATGTGTCCTGTTCCCTACTGAAGTCCAATGCAAAACCCTAACTTTTCATTAAATTTGTCGAGACACAGAACAAAGTATGTTTTCATGTTTTTTTCAAACACCTGTAAATCACTGGCAAAGCCTTCTGAAAGGCCATGAACCATTATCCGGCCACTGCGGCACAGGAAGGAAGCGCACAGACCCCAGAACCAAAGCACTAGAGTTCAAATCCAGCTTTTAGTTTGCCAGTTCTACGACCTGGAGGAAATCCTCTACCTCAGTTTTCTCTCCTGAAAACTGAGACTTTTCCTACCCTATGGAATTATTATTAGGGCTGAATTACTAAACCATTTTGACGTGGCTGATCCATCTCAAATGCCCAATAAGTGTCACATGTCGTTATCCTTATTGCTGTCTTCATAAAGATGAAAGGTCAGCTTCAACCTTAAAGCGTTCAGACACTTCATATTTCCTTTAGATACAGAACGACTGTAAGCTGAGGCAGAATGATCCTGAGTTCAAGGCCAACCTGAGGTTCATAGTAAGACCATATCTAAAGTAAATAAATAAGACTCATCATCTATTGCTGAGCATAAGCATGACCCAGGGAAACATATTAACATGTTTTGGTTTAATACTGATGAACAGACTACAACCCAGCCTGCCATGAGGATTAGCCGGGGTCACACAGCCCAAGGTTAGTCCAGACCCCTAGCTCCCAGCTCTGAGCGACATTGAAAGGAAGTGGTCCCCTCTGTATGAAACACAGAAGCTATTTGGACTGGAAATCCATTTCTCACAATCTAAGGAATCTTCTACCATAAGCATTTAAGGATTCCACTCCAGCATCATTCCTCCTTATACTGAGAGAGGTCATTGTGATGCCTGGGAAAGGTGAGGTGGGGGTGCAGGTGTAGCTGGCTGGTATGGTGCTTGCCCAGGATACACACCCACAAGGCCTTGTGGTCAGTCTCCAATGCCACCTGAGCTGGGTGTGATCCCAGCACTCCAAGAGTCAGAAACACAAGATCATCTTAGATTCAAGGCCAGCCTAAGCTACATGAAACTGTCTCAAAAAGGGGGCAAGGGGCCGAGGAGATAGATAGCTTAGCAACTGAATCGCTTGCAATGCAAACATGAAGACCAAAGTTCAGGTACCAGAAACTCATGTAAGTTTTGGGTGCCCTGCTAATTCCAGCCTCAGAAGGGGAGAGAGAGGATGTCCATGGCAAGATGGCTCTCTACATTGATTACCAGCAAGCTTTGGGTTTCACCGAGAGTCCCTGCCTCACCAGTAAGGCAGAATACTGATTGAGGGTGATTGTCAACCTCAAGCTCCAGCTTCTCCACGCACACACATATAACAATAACAACAAATAAACAGCACATACACACACACTCACAAAATGCTCAAAAGGCTAAAAAGGAGAGAAACAATCACACTGCCAAAGGAGCCATCGACACAGAAAGATGTGCAAGCCATCAGCTATACTGAGAATCCAAAAATCTGGGACTAAGCTGAGTGGGCCCACAGCCACACTGAGGCCGCCACCCACGCGAAGAAGAAAGAGGGAGTCAAGAAGCATCTGAGGAGACATGCTGCCAATGTCAAGGTTAAAGAGCAGAAGCAAAGCTCTCTTGCTAGTGCATGCCTGCAAATCCCAGCCCTCGGGAGACTGGGGTGGGTGTACGGGCAGTTGGAGAGCTGTCTGGACTGCAGAGTGAGCCCAACTCCACAAAAAAGGAACAAAAATAAGTAAGTAAAGTATTTAACAGGCTACCTCCAGCCCCCTGCACATTTTTTTTTCGTTTTGTTTTTTATTGAGTAAATGGCAAGTATGTGGAAGCTTTGAGCTTTTCTGTAAAAACCTGACCTGAACCAATAATGCTGGCCCCACATTCTCTCACGCACAACAGCCAGTTAGTGCTTAACAGAGCTGGCCCCCTAAACTGAGAATGCCACTTGTCCCAGTACTTGGCCACTAATTTAGAGCCATGGAACTGGAAGGGAAGATGAACTGTGAGCTGAGGCAGAATGATCCTGAGTTCAAGGCCAACCTGGGGTTCATAGTAAGACCATATCTAAAGTAAATAAATAAGACCCATCCTCTATTGCTGAGCATAAGCATGACCCAGAAGAGAAGACCTCCGCCACACCCACCATTTCAGTCAGCTCTGAAGGCCCTGCCTGGCCTTCAAGACTCTCCAGCACGGCATCCCACAGGAGCAAGCTGGCTTGAGGAAGTCTCCCACCAGCCTCAACTGCTTCTGCAGTATTTAGCTCCACATTAGCATTGTTTCCTGAGTTGGTTCCTAAAAACAGCAGGATGGCATTGCCTCCAGGGGTGGTTAGTAGAGTGGACCCTGTGGCCACTAGAGTAAGTATAAATGCAAACGTCACCTTCTCTCCAGCTGTTTGAAACAGAGGAATAGTGAGAAATTGCCCAGGTGGGAAAGCGGCTACGAGAGAGCTATGAACTCCCTTTTGACACTTGCAAGCTGGTTATTTGAAAGATCATCACTCTCGATGCAACTGGCTCTGCCTTCCTATAAAAAATAAAAGCAGTTCTGTGGCAGGTGGCATAGGTTTTCCAGTGAGACTGGGGTGGGGGTGCGTTGGGAGACATTGCTTCTTATTTGGGCACTTTCAGTGAATGTGCAGCAAGGACTCCCCAAGAGGAGCCCTGGAGAAAAGCCCTGAAAAGGGCTAAGAATTCCTGGGTTGGCAGACAGCAAAGCATGCCAGCCATGATGCTCTGAAATAGGAAAAGAATGGTGCCATCTCCCCCTGGCCTCCTAATCCCAGGAAATGGCTTGCAGAGACCTATAGGACATGGGTGGAAGGACACCAGGCCTCAACTTACTATTGATTCTACGCTCATCTTCATCTCAATCACCTTTCTCCTGCCCTTCCCATCTGGGTCTCAGCTTCTAGACCTGCCGCAGGACAGCATCAGGCCTGAAGGCTATTGGAGGCCACAGATAGAAAGGCCACATAGAGATATAATCAGCCACCCACGTCTATGGACTAACACACCCAGGAGGCCCCGGAGTCTAGCCACAGCTGCAGTCACCAGCACCAGAGCCTCTCCCGAAGCACAGCACTAGTCACAAAATCAGCCATGCTTGGTGTCCCAGAGCCACTCATTCAACTCCACCCTCCACAGCCTTTGCTACATCTCTAACCACTTCTGTCTTTGCAAGGATGAAATGTGATGAAGAAATAAACAAATGCAACTTAAAGCTACATTTAAGCCCAAAGTAAGTTGTTTCACAGAAACACGCAGAGCAAAGAGTTGAAATGAGTTGCTGCCATTTAAAAGTCTAGGTGTTTTTCATGTGCATGCATCCACGTTCACAAAGGGATTCTGGTGTCTAGGTTCTCTCGAGGAGTGGACTGACTCTGGCCCACACTCCCAGCAGCCCTCAGCTGCCCACTCCCAGGACTGTGCCATCTCACTTGCCTTCGCCCCTACAGTCCTCCAGTCTCACACCTGGCCTGTCTTCCTCATTAAGCCATCCCCTTGGCCCCACCCACATAGACAATAGAGTCTGTGATCGCCATGGGCAGCCAAGGTTTTTCTGTGGACCATGTCATCATGTGCGAACCCTACACTGGGAAACCTGTGGACTCCACAAATCCCCGTCAGATGTTTGCCCAAGTTCACCCTACAGAGCAGACCAATTTCTCCAGTATTGCCTCCGCTCCTGCCTCTGCATTCTCCAGTGACCCCAAGCTGGATGCTTCCTAGCTCAGGGTGTCTAAGCAAGATGGTGCTTAACCGTGGGAACAGTAGCATGGATGAACATTGGCATGTGTCTAGCATGGGTCCAGTTGTGCTGAAAATCACATTTTAAATCACAGTGGCAAAAAGAGAATGTTAAACAGCTCGTTAATAATTTTCATACTGAAAAAAAAGAAAAAAGAAAAAAATAATTTTCATACTGATTGTACAATGAAATTCTTTTTTTTTCTATGTTGGGTTAAGTAAATATAACCACAATTAATTACACCTATTTCATTTTTACTCTTCTTAATGTTTACTAGAAAATTTCAAGTTACATTCACATTGTATCTAATACTAGTAGAGTGCTGTGTATTAGCAAAATTCACATTCTTCGACTAAAATGTCACTGGAAAGGTGGCTTGGGTCTCTGGTTTGCCAATTCTCTCCTCCCCTAGAAGAATTTCCATCATTCCACAAGGCAATCTACTTTTTAAAAAGAAGAATAATAACCCTGACACCCAGAACAAAAATCAAGTTTGCTTGGTGTCCTGGAAATCCTGTAATGAGACAGGCACGGAGAACTCACAAACTGGAACCTTTCTAAACTCAGAAAAAGAATAGGCACGACACCCCTCACCCCTAAGCCCACTGGCATCGTCCCCCTCCTCAGTTCTACCCTCTAGAACAGTTCTAAAAAGCTTGCGTCCAGTTTCCCTCTTTGTCAGCACCTTGCAAGATGGTAGAGTCCCAGTAGGGATTTACAAGATAAGCAAATGGGCCAAGGGTTGATAAATCAGAGAGACTTAAAAAAAAAAAAAAGTATTCATGACGTGCTGACGCTGTGCAATTGAGTCATCGGGGCCAAAGGGGCCCTCAGAGATACTCTATTCTGACCACCTCTTTCTTGCAAGGGTGAGGAATTCTCTGTGCTCAGACAGGCTTTGTGCCTGCCACAGGAGGGAGTGACATTGAGGAAAGGAATGGTTCAATTTCCAGACTTCTGGCTTCTTTTCCTTATGTGAAGGCATTGTTTCCTATGAGAACAACTGTGCACATTCATCTCATCATTTCATTCCTGTGTGTTTGTTTGTTTGTTTGTTAATTGTTTATTTATTTTGATTTTGGAGGCAGGATATCATGTCTTGCACTTAGAACTTTCCATGTCACCCAAGAATGAGCTTGAACTCCTTATCCTCCTGCCTCTACTGTAATTCCACTGGGATTACAGGCATGTAGCACTGGACCAGGTCTAGGTGGTACTAGGGATGTAGCCCAGGCCTGCATGCATGCAAGACAAGTATTCTGACAACTGAGCTGCGCCCCAGCTCCTGACTGTAGGCTTAAATAGATGGGAAACTACACACTCAGAAAGCTCAGATAGGAGGATCATTTCAAGCACATAGCAAGTCCCAGGCCAACCAGAGATACATAATGAGATTCTGTTTCATTTGAAAAAAAAAGAAAAAGAAAAAAAAAAGAAAAGTATATTTTCCAGAATGTAAATTTTCATTTTATGTAGTACTTTATTTTTTGAGTTGGGCTCTTGCTATGTAGCTATGATTGGTCTCAGAATCTCTGCCCTCGAAGCCCCCTGGGTGTTGGAATTACACATATGTGTCACCAAACCTATGCTTAGTCAGAAATTTATATTTAAAGCTCTAACAGGGTCAGTCAATATGCTTTGGATCAGCCTAAGGGAGGGGGAGGATGTCATTGTCAAGTCCAGAAAAATGCTGTGCCTGGCATCATCATGTATTTCTGTTTTTGTTTTCTCTCCGTAGTTGAGATCTGAGGGTGCATGGGGGCAGGCATCTCCTTGTCTCTGGAGTTCCTTAGCTCCCTGAATATCCACGTTAGAATCATTAGAAAGCCCATGTTAGTGGCCTGGGCTCTCAGGGAAAAAACAAACAAGAGTCTGCTGAAATCTCACTTCTGTTTGGTAGTAGGTCAAGAACAAAGAGCTATGTGGCCCCAGCCCAAAAGGACTTTGTTTCCCACATATTGGGTTCCAACCTCTGTGCAAACTGGAGGCTGGGCTGTCTGCCTGGGGAGCTCTGAGACGAATCAGCCCTCGGACCATGAGATCCTGGCAGGGGTAGGAAAGCATACAGGACAGTTTATACAAAGTGCCCCTCAAAGGTAGCTGGTGAACCAGGTGAGTCTGTCACTCCTGGCTCAGAAAACTCCTGGGTATTGGCCTGGTGCCTTCTCCCTAGGAGGAGAGCTCCTGTCCCTTTTAGAGGGGTGAAAGGCACCTGAGTGCAGCAGGCACCATTTGTGTTCCCTTTGGCTCACTAATCCCCAGAGCTGAGCGAAGAAGAGCCGGATGAGGCTCACCTGACCCTGCAGTACACAGCCCCACCAAATCCCCAGCCTCACCTGTTGATGGAGCTGACACTGGGGACTGTGTCGTTGTCACACACTCGCTCTGCCAACAGCCGGTCTCTGATCTCCCAGGCAAACATGGTGGGATTTTGGCGTTTATACTCAGCAATTTTTTCCACCACTTTGGGAGTGGCAACCTTTGGTTTGGATCCTCCAATCACCCCCGGCTTGATGCTTCCTGTCTCGTAATACCTAGACCCAAGAAGAAAGGACCGTAGTTAGCCATGGGAGCCCGCAAAGTGAATGAATGTTCGCAGTGTGGAAAGGGTGACACAAGATGTAAACAGTAAATCAGATCTTTAGACATAGTACAGAAAAGCTATCAAGTAGCTTGACAATTTTTAAAATTTTATCTCTTAAAAGTGGCTGTTTTGTGTACATGCATGGCTCTGTGTATGTATGTGTGTGCGAAGCTCAGAGGACAACTCTCAGGAGTCACTTCTCTCCTTCCACCATGGAGTCCGAGGGACTGAGCCCTGGTCGGCAGGCTTTGCAGCAAGTGCCTTTATCAGCTGAGCCATCTGGCCAGCCCACTAATAATTTTTATATTTTTTTATATGTTGAAATGATAATCTGTATGCATTGGGTTAAATAACATTCATAATTGAAATTAATTGTACTGGTTTATTTTTACTTTTCTTAATGTGCTATGAAAAATTTCAAATTGCTCACATGGCTTATATTATATTTTATAATATAATCATAAAATACGTACATTGTATTGGACAATGTACGTATTGGACAATGCTAATATGTAGCATCAAGCATATTAGCATATTAGCAAGATGCCTTCACATTCATCCACCATTTCACAGATTATTTTAAAAAAAATGCAACTTAGCTTTACCTCTTGGTCCACTAACAGCTCTAAAGCCCATAAATTGCTTTAGATGAATGAGTAAGTGACTGAACAACTATTTGCCGTACCCTTCTGTGATATGAAATGGATTTATACAGGTTAAATGTCTGCCTTGGGGTCACAAAGGATTAAGGTACCCAGCTAAGACTCTGGCCAAGCCTCTTGAACTAAAATCTCCCCAGAAAGGTGATATAGACCTTCAGTTTCCTGCCTCTTTGATCCCCAGAAGAATCTCCAGCATTCTCTCAAGCTGCCTTTTTTTTTTTTCAAGAGAAAAAAACAATACCCCTGATGTAAAATTAAAGGGAGTGTTGGATTCCAGCGTTAATGGGAAATATATATTAGAAATCAAATCCTGAGCAATCAGAAAAACCAACCACAATTCTCGCCAGCTCTTCCCGAGGCCTCCCCTGAGGTAAATGGCTGTTTCTAAGGACATTTCCATGCTATCAGCTTTTCCTCGTTAACACAAATAGGATGTCAGGATTTTACAGCAAAAACCGAGACCAGAGAGAAGAGTGGCATGAAAGATCATTTCAGAGGAGAAGAAAAACAATTTGGTTCTTTTTCTGAAGTCAAGCCATCACTGGATGTCTCTCTCAGTGTTTACAGAGGAATTTCTAAGCTCCTGTGGCAAAAAAAAAAATATCCTGAACTTGAAAATTTTTAAACCAAAAAGATGTTTTAGAAATTATAAATTTTAAAACCTAGAATATTTATCAAAAGAAGGGAATGCACTAGAAAAAGTGGCATGTATCTGTAACGCCAGCACTTGGGAAATAGAGGCAGGAGAACCAGAAGTTTAGAGAGGGGATGGGAGGGGGGGAGTGAAGAAGAAGAGGAGGAAGAGAAGGTGGAGAGCATGAAGGAGAAAGAGAAGAGGAAGAAGGGAATGGGGTGATTCTGTTGGATGGATGGAAATGTGATCCAGAAGCAATGATGGAACATTTATGGGGTTGCTAAAACTCTCAGCTCGGATAAGTCTGTTTAGGGACAAGTAAGTGAATATTATAGAATATTATATGTTTTATGGTGAAAAACCATAAAACAAATCTCAACCTATCGAAGCAATTTTCTTTTAAAAATGATTTGATCATAAAAGCATTCAATAGATACCCACAAAACACATCTTTTGATAGAAAGTAAAAAGGCACCTAAATTCTTGCACATAAGCAACTAATGAAAACTCTATCGTGCTGTGAACTTCTCAAGAGAAAGTCAATTATTTACTGTCATATAACAACTCATTATTTTGGCACTGCACTCTGGATTTTATAAGGTTCTTCAGATTAGCTTGCTCCTCACTCATCTTTTGAAGCCAACAGGATTTCATAGAAGAGAAAATAAATGATCCAAAGACTAAGGGACCTGCCCAGTTTCTTCTGGCTGCAGAGATAGACTTTGAACCCAGGGCTCTTCCCACCACTACGAGTTTCTGCTTTGATTATAACATTTTTGTGTTAGCAGATGCGATTCTTACAATTGTAGAGAGCCTTACTGTTTTGCAAGGTCTTTTCTCAAGCGCCCTTCACTCACTGCATGAGCCAATAGTCACTGATTCCTCTCAGGGCTTAGTGGTTCTCAGCATTTACAGATACACAGAGCACACTGTGTTCTCAAGATCCATGACTCTAATGGAATGGCAGAGAGCACACAGCGACTCCCAGGACAGCAGAAGAAAGCCTCTTGCTTATGCCACTGGTATGCAAGAGCCCAGGGCCCCTTGCCCAGCCTACGTGAGCAGTGCCAACTGTGGGACTCTGCAGTCTTGACCCTCTAGGGCTCTGTCTTCCATTTGACTGACATGTGGGCCAGGCCCTCAGAAAGCAGCGCAGACACCCCCGAAACCCAAACTCGAGACTGTGTCAAGTGAGGATTCAGACTTAATAACCATCCTTTCATCCCAGCGAAACAGCCGTGCAGCCCTTTGGCTTACAGACAAAAGGAGAACGGCAGCCACCAGCACAGTGTCCCCCGGTGCAGAGAGCACAGAGAGCGCTAGGGTCGGAGTCAAGAGACACCATGCCCGTGGTGGCTCTGACACCAACTGGCTGTGTGATCTTGACCAACCAGGCCTCAGTTACCCCGTTTCTGTAGGGGCGGATATTTGCCCTCCTGATTCCTCTACAGAGCTGTGTATGACAGGAATGCAGAATGACTATGAGACTTTGCTAAATGAATAAGTAAACAAATATAAGAGAAATTATATAACATAATGTGAGCAGTTGGGGATTAAAAATCCCACTGTTTTATTTTTACTGTGTGGTATGCCACCAAAGCTCAAATGACCTGGCATTCCCAATGATAGGGGACAACAGCACTGCTCTGGTGATCTGCCTCGGCCTTCGAATGATGCCCAGCCTGTCGACAGCCTTGAGTTCTAGACTGGATGTCCACACTTCAGGAAGCCCATATACCTTCCTGGGAGGACAGGGATCCTGCCTGCTCACGAGACCTTTGCCTACCTTGCTACACAGCCTTTGAAACCCACAGCCACCACACCACACCAAGCCCTCTACGACCTGATACCCAGTGAGCACCCATCAGATTGTTCTGTGGGAGGAGGGAAAAAAAAATCTGTGGATTGAACTGGCCACATTCAGAAATTCCCAGACACACTGTTTTAGGGCTGAATTTGTTTCTTAAAAGGCAGTTCTAATTAGAGTGACATTTTGTCCACTGTGGTTCTTAGTTATGAAAATAATGAGCTATGAAATTCCAATTTATTGTTGACAACTTAAACGGCCAGGCACCAGAGCGGCGCATAACTTCCGTGTGCCATTCTGCCCAGTGACAAATCTATTCTGGTCCGTGGGAGGCTGCCGGCCTGACTTTAGAAGGACCCTTGTCCACCTCAGTCTTCATGGGAGATATAAAGGGCTCCAGGGCTCTAGAACATGAAACCAGCCATTTGGATGTCTGAGAAAGGCTCTCAGGATCCTGAAAATTTCAAACACTGAACCAAATGTCAGCTCAGAAAAGATATCTCAGTAAAAACAAAGGAAGGACCTCCCCTCTTTCCCTCCCCCAACCCCTGCTCCAAAGAAATATCACAAGAAGATATTGGAGACCATTCAGCTCCAGAACTGAGACTGATAACCTCTAAAATAGCTCTCTTCTTGCTCTTTTCTCTTCTACATTTTTCTATTGTGTCTTTAAAAAAAAATTCTTTCTCCCCTTTGTTTTCTCTTGTCTTTCTGTCTCCTTAAGTACTATTTTCTTTTGTGCTCCCTCCCATCTTTCTCCCTAAACCACCATCTAACAGGGCCACCAGGCTCATTTCCTCCATTCCTTCTTGAACTTAAGCTGGAACTCACTTGCTGGCCGAGTGTTAAGTAGAATCGGGGTGAGCCCTTGGCCTCCATAGCTCATGTGACCCATGCTAAACAGGAAGATGGAGTATAAACACATGGCTCATTTGTCCTAAAGGAACTGACAGATTCCTGGCCCTGAGACTTCTTTCTTTGGTCTTAATCAAGATATTCTATATGGTTATTCAACACTGTTGGGAGAATTCTTAAATTCCAGCAGATAGAACAAGAAGAGCAGAGAGTCATGATGTCACTGAGAAAACTCCAAAAATACTCCAAAATGTGCATGACTTTCATTCAGGCATCAGTTGTTAAACCATAATGCAAGCTACAGCACAAAGGTACAGGACCGCTGACCCCAGAAAGAAAAATAGTGAGAAAGCCCTGACCAGCTAAACCTGAGGATGTTCCTGTCTGCCAGGGCAGACCTAAAACGAATCACACGCCCAGAACATTTAAAAAAAGAAAAAAAAAAAAAAAAAAAAAGAAAAAACAACAACAAAAACAAATCTATTGACGTGTTTTGTAGTTATGGAGAAAGGCAGGTCCCAGAGTCACTTAGGCCTCAGTCCAGCCCAAGGACTGACTTAGACATACCCAGGCCAGTCAGTTTGCTTAAGAAAGGTTTGTTTCCTCATCTTGAAACCTTCCCCGGATCATGCTGAGGCTGGTGAATAAATAAGCGTGAGGCTAAAAGACTGCACAGCCCTCTAAGAGGACGTCATTGATAGTATTTTGCTTGCAGCAAATTGACAGGTCAAGTGGCAACTTTCAAATGTCAGATTTGAGAGTTAGTGTGGGTTGCTGTTTTGTTTTCCTTCTTCTAATTTAATGTGTACTTAGGAAGTCTGTCACTACAAAAGAAACAAAGCACATAGAAGGAAAACACTGTAGTCAACATGGTAAGGCTGACATTACAACGATGGCTGGCTTTTAAATACAGAACATGCTATTTGAAAACATTTCAGAGAAAACACTGAGGACTGGCGGGGCAGCTCAGTGGTAGACAATCGCTTAACAGGTGCACAGCCCTGCACCAGAAGAGAAAAAGAAAAATAAGAAGAAAAAGAAACATTTCACTCTGGTTGTATGCTGTAATCTATGGATCCCCTCCTCCCAGCCATTCCCTTGACCCCAAGCTCACCTAAGAGGTTTGGGAAATTCCTAAAAGCATCTCTCTCTCTCTCTCTCTCTCTCTCTCTCTCTCCTTAAAATAATTCACCAGACTTTTGAGAAACACATTGTCTCTCCTGACAAAGTCCCCCTATTCCACTTGTCACTGAAAAGAGGGGTTTCCACAGCTGCTCTGAACAAGATGGTCTCAGAAGACTTTGCCAACTCTCAAGTGCAGAGTGTGTGGGAGCAAAATGCTGCCGTGGTCTCACTGGGACACTGGGACCTTGAACCGCCGTGGGCTGTCTTTTAGATCTTTCTTTAAAACATTGAGGGAAGCCTGGAGCCCGTGCCTTTACCTGCCAAGAATTTTGCTGACACAACCATGGCTGACCCGGAGCTGCCTGGAGATGTCGCAGGGCCTGACACCTTGATGGGCAAGTTCCACTATCCTTTGGCGGACTACATCTGGGAGTGGCCGTCCATTCACAAAAACCCCCCCAAGCTGATTCACTCCTCCATGTCCTGAAACAGATCAGAAACAAAAGGCAAGGGGAAGGGTGGTTAGAACCAGTCACACAGTAGAGGTGCCCTCGAGAGCACCCACAGCCCTTGTAATCACAAATGGCTGCCAGCCTAGAGGTCTTATACCTGGAGTCCAGTCATGCAGATGACATAAGCACCCTAGATTGCCTTTTGACACCCGTCTTAGTTCTTGCCCGTCCTCAGGAAGTCACCTAGCCGCTGACAGCTCCCCACACTGTGTGTCTTTTAGTTACTAGCATTTTTCCTCTTCGTTTGGGGATAGGGGTAAGGAAATGCGTGGAAGAAATCTATATGAAAGGAGCACAATTTACTACACAATACTGAATCTGAAGAAGAGCCTGGGGAGAAAATTATGTCTTAAAATAATCAAATTTAGAGAGGAAAAAACAGTGGAACAAGTGAAAGGGGCTGCTCCAATACCCGCCTCTCCCGGGGGACTGTGTTTTTAAATCAGCAATCTAATTCAAGAGCTGAAGACTCTCTTTTTAATGACCAGCATTTTCAGATCACTGAGACAAAACCTAACCACTGCATTAATTTAAAAATATGAAAAAAAAATTAAAGCTTTTATTTGAGACTGTGATGTTGACGCGCAGGCTTGACCGTTGTACCCTCTCAGAGCGCACAAAAGAAATGGGTCAGAGGGTCTTCTGCTTACAGCACACTCCACTGAACCAGGATTTGTCAGAAAGGTGTGCCCCTGGAATTCGGGGCATGTTTTGTGATCTGCAAGCAGGTCTAAGTTGGGAGGAAATAAGAAAGCTCCGGGGTCCCAAATTTTACGAGTGCCATGGGATGTATTTTAAGTAAAAGGAGTCAGAGAAAGTGCCTATTCTGCTCCTGTGTTGCATACTGGTTCATCAGGGCCACTCTGAAGGGAAACAGGGACTAAGGAAACTGGAGAGCCAAGTAAACACAGACTGATCCAATATAGCAACCTCCTTCACCTTCGGGCTGTGAAGCAGCCATAACCGGCATTGCTGAGGGTTGGAGCCAAAACCGCGTACAAGAGTGTACTGATGCTTCTGGCAGCTCGGAAGCTGAGGAGGGGTGACCTCCTACCCTAGCACAGACTGGACTCCACCAAGAGGGAAGTCAAGGCATCTCCAAAGTCGCACACATATCCACACTCCAACTTTGAAACAGAAAATCACCACCACAGCAGCATCCACCACCTACCCTAGTCTAGGACTTATGTTCAACCAGGCCCACAAACAACACCTGAAACTGAGGGATGAAACAGTCATAACACAGCCTGTTTCTTTAAAGGAATCTAAAAAAATCCATGAATTACTTCTCAAAATTCCCAGGTTCAGGTCTATGTCCAAGAGAACCACATTTCTTTTTTTAAGGAAATGATATTACTCAGTTCCAAACTATGCTGAATTTTCCTCTGGTTTTTGAACTGTTACTTTAAGAAATTTTGATTGTTCTTAAACATTCCACACAGGAGAAGGAAAAAATAAATAAAAAATAAAAAAATTGTCCTGAACAGGATTTTACACCTAGGTTCATAATTGCATAGTTTACCTAAAACGGAAGATTACAGCAACCTTCACAAGAGCTTTGTTCTGGGACAGAGACTGTCTGAGGGGAAAAAAAGTAAATGTTGAACTAATCTTTTCAGAACAGGCTGGCTGAAAGTAAAACAAAGTACACCCAAAACTGGTGTGTGCTCATGGGAAAACAGAGGTCAGGAAAAGGCAGCTGAGAGAGCCAGCACATTCTGAATATGAGCTAGAGGTCCAGACATCGCAGCCAATCTGAAATTATTATTTGCTATACCACTGACAATTAAGACTTCTGCCCAAAACACGGTGGCAGCCTTCAGAGGACCGAAATGCCAAGATCAGTTCTGTAGAGAATTTGTGGGTTTGCATCACAGAAAAAAAAAAATCTCCTAAAGTCAGTTTTTTTACCTCAGAGCAGATCCCCCCAAACTACCTCCTCATAATGGTACCTCCTTGTGACCACAAGGCTACGATACTAAAGAATTTGCCGAATCTAAGGCAACTGTCCACACCTGACACAGACTTGGCCTAGATGACTCTTACTTTTCTTAACTTTCTGGACAGGCCCCCAGCTCCTCTTGGCCCTCTCCCCTCAGTCACAAATCTACTCAACACAACACTTTACGACTGAGGCCTTCAGGAAAGGGATTGTTAAGAAGGGAAGCCCAAATCTGAGGGCGAGTGAAGGTAGGACAGGGAAAAGAGAGGTTATAGAAAGCAGGGGCTGAATGAGACGGACAGCAAAGAAGGAAAGACTAGGGAGGACACAGAGGCTTTTAGGCAGGCAGAGGGAGGTGAGAAGGAATGGAGAAGTCCAAGGTAGATGAACAAACGGAAGACAGGGTTGCTGTGGGTGGGATCTGTCTCCTCTCCCTCACTCTCAGGCCTTGTCCCAGCTGTGCATCCCCTCGGAGTCTCAAATCCCAACTTCTACTGTGTCTTCCAGCTAGGTAAGGGCTCATCTGGCAGGAAGGCACTGGGATAAGACATGAGCCCAGCTAGCACTCCTAAGGGGAACAGAATTTGCAGAGACTGGCACAGAAACAATGCACACAAATTAGGTAACAACTGGGAAACAAACACACAGGGACAACAGACATGGACCAGCCTCCACCTGGGTGAACAGGGTGTGAGGAGGGATAGAAGAGTGATAGAATTGTGGGTGACCCCCACCCCAGGACCTCCGTGCCTCTGGCCTGGAAGGAGTTGCCTTCTGTGGATGCTCCTCGGACCTTGTTAAGGGCATATTGCCCAAAAAGGGCACCGCCCCCACCCCAAGAACTGTGGCTGGGCACAGGTTATTAGGAAAAGAGAACACTGCTCAGCTGAAGACTGAACTACAAGACCCTGGATCACAGAAGCTCTTTCTAAAGGCACCCGAGCAGAAGAAGGAAAAGGCACACGTAGACATGCAAACAGGATCGCAGCGTGTACGCCTGGGTGCCGACACACGCAAGAGTCACGCTGTGGAAGCAGATGTGGACGGACTACACAGAGGGAGAGCCTTGTCTGTGTGTACCCTCCAACAGCCCTCTGTCCTCTCTGGGATCAAGGCCTTCTCTTTCCCCCTTTCCATGAACCCCCCACAGCTTAATGGCATGCCTCTGTCCCAAGAAGCAGCTACATCCCTGTCAGTCCTTTTCTATCTCTGTAGCCTCGGTGTTATATTCTGTAAGATAGAGGTAACTGGAGGTTTGGGTCACATTCAGGTGTGACACCAGCCACAAAAGTACTCCATAACTAACTGGTGAAACGCTTGGGGGAAGGAAGCATCTGGAGGGAAGGTCACTGTGCCAGTGCGTGTGATGGAGCTGGAGCAGAGTGCGGGGTACCTCTGAACTCAGACGCCCACTGTGCAGCTCTCCCAGCAGAAGCTGTCCTGTGCAGAACTGGTTGTGGGGGATGGGAGAAGGACGGAGTAACAAGGAAAAAAACTGACCAGGGCCAGAAATAAAGATGAAATGAAGAATCACCAGCCATCTTGCAGACCCTATTTTCTCTGCCCCCATCACCAGCAGATTAGGACCCGGGGAAACAGTACATTGTGCAGGCAGGCAGCGTTAGGCACTAGGACTAAGGGTCTTTCCAAAGAAGCCAAGGGCTTCCACTAACTCTGGAAGCTCCGCTGGCCCAGCCCCCACTGTGCTACCAGGGTGACTGAGAATGGGAGGAGGGAGCGTTTCCGAGGAGGGGGCAGATGGAAGGTCGGGCAGGAAAAGCGGAGCCTTAGCAGCTGGTTAACCTGCCCCTGGAAGGAGCTGCCTCTCCACACGGATGCACACCAGAAGACCACCAAGTCTGATGCTATCGCCCCACGGGCTTGGGCATGACCTCTGGACAGCAGAACTCTGGACAGAGAGAGGCGGCGCGGGCCTTTTGGATTTCCGCCAGGAGCAGGGGAGCCAGCCCTATCCATCTTGTCTCCCAGTGGCTTCTTGGCTGAGCCAACCCTTGCCTACACCTCAGAGTGCTGCCCCCAACTCGTTTGTTTTCAGGTCCGCTCTGAGTAAGAGCTGAGGTGCTCCAGAGCCAGTCTGTGCGGGAAGAGGCTGCGGGAGCCGCGGGAGCCCTGGTGGACTGGAAACCGCTTGAACCCAGTCCCCATAGGGGGAGGAATCGTTGGGGCTGGAAGCGGAGCCAGCGGCTTCTCCGCATGAGTCTCGTCGCCGCTCGCTCGGGAGGATTACCTCCGGCTGGAATATTGACACAAAGAGAGGCTGACTTGCCCGAAGCCCGCTCCGGCTGCCTGAACAAACGTCCCCCTGCTGCCAGGCCACTCGGCCCTTCGTGGAAGGCACGGAGATGACCGCCCCAGCCTGCCTTCTCTTTAGCCGGGTCTCTCTGCCGCCTTTGTTAAATGGGGGACCCGCGGCTCTGGCCGCGGGAGCCGCGCGGGCCGGGGGAGAGCGAGCTGGAGCCGGCTGCTGGCCGGAGTCACTCTGAGATCTCAGCCCGCGGAGACCTGAGCTGGGCGCCGAGCGCAGCCCGCCGGAGCCTGGCGCCTTCCCCTGGCCGATTCGAGAGTCAGTGAAGGAAACGCGATTCGTTCCACTTGGAATTCCCTCGAAATCTCCGACTCTACTCCAGCCTTAACTCACCGTGAGGGGAGCGCCCTTCTCACGGGGGCCGTGCTAACGGGGGACGGCCAGGGTCCCTGCGGGTCGGGCCAAAACGACCCGGTCTCCGCGGCACAGGCTCTCAGAGGGCAGGGGCGCCCGGAGGTGGCTAATTGGCTTTCTTTTTCTCTTTCTTTCTCTTTTTCTCTTTCTTTCCTTTCTCTTTCTTTCTTTCCTTCTCTCTCTCTTTTTCTTTCATCCATTCTTTCTATCTTTCTGTCTGTCTTTCTGTCTTCCTTTCCTTCTCTTTGTAGCAGAGGAGCCATCTCAAGGCAGGCACCCTCCAGAGAACGCCCCAAAGATGCCTTTGAGGGTCTCTGCACGTCCTAGCCGACGCCTGCCCTGCAGTGTGGCCAGGGGAGCCGAACTTCGTTGATTTTTAAAGACCCCCCTCTCCTCGACCCAGGACCCGTTTGGAACCCTGGAGCCGGCGCCCTCTCCTAACTCACCTCTTCCTTCCCACCTACACTAACTAGTCGCAGCCCCCGGTTTCCCTCCAAGCGCCAGCCCCGGCCAGTCCCGCGGCTGAAAAGGGCGCCAACGGAGTCGGGGGTGGCGGGCGCTGAAACTCCCGCCGACCTCTATCAAAACTTGCTGCCCACCCCCCTCCCCCGGCCCGTCCGCTCCCCGCGAGCACGACGCGGGCTTCCGAGGAGGCGTTGCCGGAGCGCCCGAAAGGCTGCGGCTCGCCGCCCGCGCTGCCTCGTTGCCGGAGGCGGGATTGCACCGCCGGGCGCCTCGGCCTCGGCGGCCCCCCCCGCGCCCCCCGCGCCCCGCGCCCGCCGCCCGCGAGCCCCGCAGTTCGCAAAGTTGCCTACGCGGCCGCGGAGGTCGCGGGTGGCGCCCCGCAGCCCGGCACCCCCCAACCCCGATCCCGCCGGACGGTGAGAGAAGCGAGCTCGCCGCCTACTTACTGTGCATGGATGCAAACGGGTCGTGCTTACAGTGT
>NW_026589732.1:1090967-1133337 GCF_907164565.1 Psammomys obesus
GAGAGAGAGAGAGAGAGAGAGAGAGAGAGAGAGAGAGAGAGAGAGAGCAGAGCCCACGCAGTGTCTGGAGAACCAGGCTCTTGGTCCCACAGAGCCAACCTTTCCGCGGGCCGTTGAGATTCTGGGATGCGCTTAGAAATTGAGGGCAACCAAGACAGGGACGAACTGTGAGGATGGGAGACAAGTCTACAGAAGGGAAAAGAAATAGAAAAACGCAGAGAGATGTCAGAGGAGGACGCGCAGCGCAGTAGAGACACGGCTTTCAGTGTGGGTGGCGAGTATCCGCGTGTATGTCTGACGCTTCGGACCTCACTTTGCTCCTCTGTAAAATGGGCAGAGCTTACTGAAGGCGTCTTTGATGCTGGCTCCTTCTAATGGAAACGTTTTCTAATTTTATCAACAATCTGTCTCTTCTGTACCCTCCCTTCTCGTTTTTTTTTTTTTTTAATCCATAGAGGCCCCAGTATTCCATTAACCAAAGGCAGAGTTGGGAGAATATTATTTTAAAGTTACCAGAAACTGGGGAGTCTCTACAGCTTAGACCAGGTTGTCTCAAGCAAAGGGCCGTGGCTCCTTTCTGTTTGCCTCAGCCTAGAAGCTGGTAGGTCCCTTGGGAGCTGGTGATGCTCTTAGCTCAAAGCTTCTGTCAGTCAACAAGAGGATTTCCGCATCTGGTGCAAGGCCTCCTTAAAAACAGGAGTCCACTGGCATCCGAAGCGAAGGAGACGCCTGAAGCCAGTGGCTGTGTGGTTGCCTCTGTGTGTAGGAGCCTGGCCGTGTGGCATCAAGATGGCCACAGACGCTGCAGTTCCTTGCTGCCAGCTAGGAAAAGCTGAGCTGCCCTCACCAGAGTTCCTGTAGGTCTTAGGACAAAAACGGACAGACTTGTAGCCGAATTCTCCTGATCCAGCAAAGCTCTTTAACCGGCCCACTGTCCCAGTTTCTTGGGAGTGTAAAGCTCTCAGAGCATAATCAAAGCTATTGGACTTTAAAAATTTAAAAAAAAGTGTCTTCACATAGGTAGCTACAGTTCTGTGAGCCCTCTCATGGGCTCAGACCCAACCCAGCACAGACACTGACCCAGCAGTTGTAGGAGTAAACTAAACACTCACCCCTTCGAATCATAAGTGACAGTCCCCTGCTACTAAACATAAACCCACCAAAACAAGAACTCTGAGATGTCTGTTTCAGGCACAGCAGAGAGAGGACAGGGCTCGGGCTCATCTGTGAATCGTTTTCTCTCTTGCTTTCTGCCTGACTTTCCCTCATTTCCCACTCTTCTCCCCTTGCGCCCCCTCTTTATACTTTATACTTTCTTTATACTGTGTCAGCCCCTGATCCTCTCCTTCTAGCTGTCCCTGAGAAGCGGGCAAGTGTCCCCCGGCTGACACCATCCCCACCCCCATTGGAGCACAGCTGCAGGGAACCGGCCAAGGCCGGTCTCTGGGGATTCAGAAGGCTGTGGTGTACAAGGCGGTGAAGTGGTAGCTTTCTCTCTCCATTGTCTGGGACCCCGTGTGCTCTTGATCTTTGCTGCCCCACACCCACCTCTGCCTTAGGGCAGGAAGATTACAACTGGAAAAGGACTGTGGTGTCATAGGGTTCCGTTTGCTTTATCGTTTCCAGCCAGCTATGGGACTCTTAAGTCCCACTAGTGATGTCAAGAGTTGGGGCTGCTCCAGAGTCAGTCATGCCCCTAACCCTGCCCCCTGAGCTTACAATCCCTGATCTAGAATCTTAAAACCAAAAGGGCTCTGAGGCAATGTTCCCCCCATTTTACAGATGTGGAATATGAGGACAGAAACAACTTGTCTGAGGTCATCATACTAGAGCAAGTCTGGGTTGTAAAAGGAAGGTTGGCAGCTGGAAGGGGAAGTGATGTCAAACCAAATAATTCATCTGGACAATGCCTGACGGGGTCAGTTGTCCTGTATGTATTGTTTGAACAAAGTCCCTAGGGCACTCTGAGGGCAAGGGGAGACTGCAGATATAGATTTAATAGGCACAGCCCAGATTCCCCCTTTCACACAGTAGGGGTAGTTCAGCTTTGGATCCGTTCTCTTCTGTGTGACCCAGCCTAACCAGTGAAGGAAAGAAGCCCCTCCCTGCACTTAGTGATCTTGGCTCAGAGGAAATTTCCTTCTGAAGTCCCTGAGCTTTGGGAACTTCAAATCCCCAAAGAAGTGAACAATTCTGATAGGACCCCCTACACCAGCCTTACAGGCTGCCAAACAGTGGCCCAAAGTGGTTAAGTGATCAGTCTGAGAATACACAGCTATTCGCCAACAAAGATAGGTTTCCACGCCTGAGTCCTGCTTCATCTGAAGCCCGGGCCCACGCAGAGCTAACAGAGAGCTTCACAGAGGGCATAGGCCACTGAAACAAAACAAAACCAACCCAACGGGGGGGGGGGGGGGGGGAGGACAAAAGCAAAGCAAATAAACAGACAAATAGAAACCCACAGGTATTTAAATTCAATTGCTTTGGAAAGTTTTGTCTGCTGGAGGCCACTTTGAGACTGTTTGGGAAGCCAGAACACCTTTGAGAGAGAGAGCATCTATCTCTTGGAGACTTTGCTTGATGGAAGTCACACAGCATCCCCACCCCATCTCCGCTTCCTGTTTCCCCAACTCTCCAACAGGCCCTCCAGCTTACAGAAGAGCCAGATCCTCAGAATGCTGCTGCTGCCTCAGAGTGCTGGCCTGAGATTGACTCTTGCCGTCCAATTCTAGCCCATTTGCCTGCTCTTTCTTCCAATAAAACAAGGCCTTTCAAGACTCAGACTAGTTGCTCATTTGAGAAGGAGCTGAAATGCCTGAGCACTGCCGTTCTAACCTTATGGGTTCCTCTTAACCTTTAATTTTAAAAAAGGATCAAAAAGGAAAGGCAACTGGTCTGTGATTGCACAGCAAATGGGGCACGGAGATACCTGTCTGACTCCTGAAAGTGGATCAAGAATCTGACTTGGCCTGGCTGGGTATGTTGCAGGAATCATTGGGTGGGAGAATGTTAAACCAAGTCTTTCAAGGAGTGCACACCTCCTGTGTTGGAGCTAGTTATCCCTATCAGCCTGCCCTTGCAGACCAGGAACACCAGGACAGTCTCTCCCAAGATATAAGACTGCACAATCCTTTCTCCAAAGGCCTCGGCTTCCTGTGCCTGGAGCACAGAGAACAACCTCTGAGATGTTTCCCAGAGCTTGTGAGAAGCTGCCCCATGAGTGGAAAGCGCACTTCTGGACCTAGTCCTGTTTGATGCGTGCAGGTCCCCGCCCTCCGGACCTCCAAGAAGGAAGAAGTATTTTAAGTGACTGCCTGCTGTGTGCTGACCTTGCCTAAGGCTTTGAGCTACAAAGACACTACAGATGGGAAAGCTGAGTTCTGAAAAAGAAGCGCTACACAATCCTGGATGAAGGGAGGGACAGTTTGGAGGCTCATATAAGCCCTAAAGGTTGAGGGCAGAAAGTAGACATAGATGGCCTTTGAGCACCTGGACAGCACAGTCCCTTCCTTCCTCTTCCCTAGGTGAGCTTCAGGACTTGGGAGACAGGCATCAGGGCACTGCCACCTCTGCGCTCCTTCCCAAGCAGGTGGCTTCTACCCTAACCCACTGGTTAGGGGTGTGGCTCTTAGGATTTGAAGCTCCAAACCCCCTTAGAATTCCCCCTATGCAAACCCCACCCAGCCTAACAGCAACAGAAGAGTGAAATGCTTTATTGATTAAACGATTATTCAGGCGATTGAACTAATCAAAGAGCCCATCGACCGCCATGAATTACATTCTCTGTGGTAGACAGCTTGTCGGGAGGCAGCCACTCAGACCCCTCTCTTGACTCACAAGCATCCAACCCGGTTCCAACAATAAGCAACCCAGGCAAGGCACCTCTGGTCATCCCACCACTTGGAGAACGGAAGGTTGTCTTCGGATTAAGAATGGAAAGGGAATGGAGTTCCAGGTTTCTGCATCTGTACTCTCTTCGCAGCAATGTTCTTCTGGCTCCTGTCCTCACTCTATTGTGCTCTTTCAGAACCCAAAACTATGCTGGGAAGCCATTGTGGGTTAGGGTTTAAGTTTTCTCCTCTCTTTGACTTTTATCAAGGGCTAGATCTGGGATCTCATGGATGATACAGGAATGAGAGAAGTGGGTTTCTTGCCACAACTTAAAGTATTTATGTGCAGGTTGACACAAGGGCCTAATAAACAAAAGAGGCATATCACGTTATGCCTCAGGGTAGACAGAGGCCTACTGCCGTGCCACATTTTTTCAGACCAGGGCCTCCGCCTCTGGGAAACACAGGGGCACTGTGCCAAGAAGGCCTATGTACATACAGGCACCCCAGCTAAATGATCAGGCTAGGCACATATATCCACCTACTCCTCCATTGAAGCAGTACCCAAAGGACAAAGCCTGAGCATACAGTGTCTCACACACACACACACACACACACACACACACACACACACACACACACTGTCAGAGGCTAGTCTAGGTAAAAACTTAAAGTCAAGTGATGGGGGGGAAATGTCATCAGTAGCCCACAGACCTTTCTTATCCACTAAAGTTGTGCCTACTGTAGGGGACCCTTGTATACAAACGCCAGATCCAATAGGACCCTAACCACTGAACAGGGCACTGTGCACAGTGAAAGATCCAGGCCTGGCAGCACGTTTTGCACACAATGCCTTAGTAGGCCCCAGAGCCGTGGCTGGGACGACGACAAGCCCTTTTGTGTGTATTAGTATGTACACATTGGGCAGCTGTTGACATCCAAAAATGGCGGGGTGAGAGAACCCCTTTCTTATTTCCAAAATCACTTGGGGCATGACAGAGGAGCAGACCCCCAAAGCAGTAGCTATACAATCAGTGGATGCTTAACAAAATTATACACACAGCATTTTACACAGACACACCTTTGGAGGCTTAAAAAGAACACGCACCAACACTGACGCATAAACACATGCTAATCCAGCCAAGCAGGATAAAAGCTTCCACAGACACAAGCAGGTTCACAGATTCAAACCAAACACTTACTTTTGGGGGCACACATTGAGCGCCTCAGATAAGCACACAGCCCCAAACTCGCACACCTCCAGACTAACTCCATCACAAGCATCAGAAGGAGAAACGAACAAAACCCAAAGAAAACAGGCCTCCCTGACGACACCTGCACAGACTAGTGAAAACCCTACAAACGCACCGTGGAAGGACAGGAGCTTCCCTGAGAAAACTCGATGACCCCCCCTTTTCTCCTTGAGAGGATACCATGGCAGTGTCCCAGAGTTAGCTCGGATGACTCCCGTTTCGCGGTGGTCCTACCTGTCCTGATGGTCCGAGGAGTCGGGTAATTTTTCTCTAAATCCATTTTGATATTTCAGGACTTGATGAAGTGGACAGGGGGAAAAGTTTCCACTTTTTTGTGTGCCCTTTTCCCTCTTTCTTTCTTTTTTTTTTTAATTTCTTTTTCTTTTTTCTTTTCTTTCTTTCTTTTCCTTTTCTTTCTTTTTTCTTTTTCTTTTCTTTTTCTTTCTTTCTTTCTTTTCTTTCTTTCTTTCTTTCTTTTTTTTTTTTTTTTGGTGCCTGGACGCTCACAAGTCGGAATAATTGAAGCCTTCCGCTCCCCCGCCGAGCTGGGGTAGCTGATCACTGAGCTGAAACTAAACGTTTTAGGTGGAAAAAAAGCGTCCGAGGGCACCGTGAAATGATTAAGGAACTAAAGAGCTTCTCGCCATGTGAGATCATGTCCTGTTCTCGCCAACATCACAAGATGTCCCCAGACACGCCGCGCCCCCGGCACACCGCCCCGCACTGCGGGCCAAGAGCCGGGAAAGGGGTCGGTTCTGCGGCCTGCCCAGCGTGCCAGACGGGGCGGACCGGGCCGGCCCGAAGGCGTGCGAGAGGCCCGGAGAGCAGCAATGCCGCCTTGGTGCCGCCTTGGACTTTTATAGGGGGTTGGGGGGGAGGGAAGGAAGGACTCAAACTGCGCCCCGGTGTTAGTTGCGCGCCTGGGGAAGGACCAGACTAAGGCTGAACCTGAGCCACCGGGTCTCACTTGCTCCCAAACCTGAGTCTGGGGTTGCGGCACTGTGGGCTTTTGCTCTACAAGCAAACCCTCTTCGTGGGTACCTGCAGGCCTGCATTATTTATTTATTTCCATTTTAAAGAACAATTCTGCCAAGCAGGTGGTTTTGAACCTTGTGCCAGCACAGTTGCCAGCCACAGGGGACGTTCCAGCATCCTCGGATTCACCCCTAGGGCGGCGCCCACCCTCAGGGTTCGCGCCCTCACTCCCCACGCAACCGCAACCTCCCCATCGCTCTTCTTCTAGGGTAGCTTCAGATCACTACGGTCCCCAGGTCCTGCCCAGCCTCCGGGTCCCAGATCTCTCCAGAGCGCGACCCCTCCTGCCCCAGAGGCCAGAGGGTCAGCGGAGAGACCACTGACACGACCCGGACCTCTGCTTGGGAGCACCTGCCCAGGCGGAACCACCTCGGGAGGTTCGGAGACCCACGAAGATTCTGCACACCTTCCCCAGGCCCCTAAGTGGAACCCCGCCGCCCTCGGCCAGGGGACCTCGTGGCCTCCCCCAGTCCCCAGACTTGAGTCCAGAGACCAGGCAATGGTGGGGCGCGCCCAGCCTCGCTCCCCGCGGCCCACTGGGGCTCAAGCCTCCCCTACTCTGCCCCCTCCCGGGTCCGGAGTCCAAGCAGCCGGCTTTGGCCGCGGGAGGCCAACGGAGGCCCCGCTGCGGGGTGGTCGCCCCGGAAGGGTCTCGGGGCGGGGGAGCGGCCCTGGCCCGCTGGACAATGGCAGTTTCGGAAAGTGAATCGTCCTCAGAGAGGGTTTGTTTGGGTTTTTGGGGGGGGGGGGGGGGGGCCGGGGTGGTCACGAGGCTAGGGGAAGAGCCTAGAGTTCGAGCATGGGGGGAGGGGGCAGTGGGCACCGGACATCGCGAGTCCACTGAGCAGATTTCGCCACAGTCGGGAGCGTGGCTGTGGGCTCCGGGCGGCCCCCAGCACCGAGCGGCCTGGTAGCCCCCCCGGGCCAGCTGGTCCTCGGAGCCTGTGGGTCGCAGTCCCCACCCGCGGCTTGATTTTTGGCGGCCCCGGAGCCTTCGCATCTCAGCCGCGCGCGGGCCTCGCTCCCGCTTCCCGCCTTCCTCCTGGCTGGCGCCGGGAAGAGCTCTGGGGAGCAGAGGCCTGCCCGCGCCTTTCGGAATTGACAGTTCACCCTGGGCTGGGGCTTTTCTCCTGGGGAGTCGTTGGCTTTTCCTCCAAATGGTTTTGTTTTGTTGTTTGTTTCCTGTGAATTTTCCTTATCTATGAATTTTTTGCTTTGTTACTTGCGTTTTTGTTTTTCCTTTGTGGAACTGATTTTGCAGGTTTAGCTCTGGGTTTTGTTGTCTGTGTGGCGTGTTTTGATTCTGTGTGGGGTTTGTACCTTGCCCGTGTAGACTGTCTCCTCGTGCGCCCTGTGCCAGGCTGCTTCTTCTGAGGTGTGCTTTGATAGGCCCTGGTTCTTGATCAGTGAGTGTCTTGTGTGTGTTGCGTTGGTAAATGTTTTTATTCTGTTTCCTTCGATTTAGATTTCTTTTAATGAGCTTTTGGGTGGGGGTGGGTGGGTTTGTTTGCCTGTGTCGGCTTTAGTTTTGTATTTTGAGACGATTTGGTGAGTTTTGTGTGTATGGTTTGGTTTTGTGGTGGCTCTGGGACTAAGCGAGGACCCACCGACCACTATTTCGTTTCTGCCTACATCTAGCTAGGAACTAGGATTAGGCCAAACACCACCGAAGGGCGGATTTGCCAGACTCCACAGACACCAGACCCGGGGCCGGACGGGGCGCTGGCCTCCGTGCGTCCCGGAGCAGTGTGGAGCAAACGTGCGTTCCCGAGGGGGCGCCCGCTGGAAGCCGCCACCTCGCGGGTCCCGCGGCCCCGCGCTGGAGTCGCAAGCCGGAGGCCCTCGCGCGGTGCTCGGGCCTAGCCGCGGCTCGCCTGCCCGGCCGGCCGGCTTCACGTCCCCACGCCGCCGTCAGCGCGCCTGCCAACTTGTCCCACTCCCCACCCCGGCGGCGCTGACCCAGGCCGGCCCCGCCGCCGAGCGGCCACTTCGGAGGACCCGGAACCCAGGCTGCGGCCCTGGGGGCCGGGAAGCGCGGGGTCGAGCGCGGGGAGCTGGGGGCTCCCTGAACAGCCCCGGCTTCCCCGCCGGAACCCCAGAAGCCCGGGCCGGGCTTTCGGCTCGGAGCGCTCGGCCCGTTTGCCAGCACGGGTCGCTGCGTCTGCCCCTGAACCCCCGCGAGCGAGCACGGGAGCGAGCGGGCGGGCTCCGCGGCAGCGGCTCCACGGTGGAGCGAGCTGGCCTCGCCTGGGGGGAGCCGCACCCCGGTGACTGGGAACGTGCCGAGGACCGAAGAAGGCCTTTCCCCACCCAGCCACGCTGCCGCAACAGCACACTAACCTCACACATTTTGCGCTTTTTATTTTTTTTACTGTTACACCAAGCAGAGAGACGCCTGGGGGCGCGGTGGGGGGCGGGAGGCACTCCGAGAGTCAGGCCCGCGAAGGCGGCTGGGAGCTGCGAGGAGAGTCCGCAGAGCAAAGCCAGGTCGGCAGGGACGAGGCTCCGGGAGACGCAGGCTGGAGGCCCAGGCCGGGGGCCGGCGGGGACGAGGCTGCCCCAGGCCCTCGCGTGCTCGGGCACCGCGTGGGAGGGAGAAAGCAGAAGCCAAGCAGGGAGTGACAGGAAAAAGAAAAGAGCCGCACAGGGGGTTGGCCGAGGCGCGCTGTGAGCTCCCCCACCCCCCACCCCAGCCCCCAGCTCGGTGGCCGCAGTCGAGGGGGGTGGGGGGAGGCCACCGGACGAGGGGCCAAGTTCGAGCTCTCCCACTCGGCCAGGGAGCACCACCCACGAGCCGGGACCGGGCCGGTGTTCTGGCCCGGGGACCTCCCCTCCCACTCGCCCCCCCCCGCCCCGATCTGGGGACGCCGGCGAGGGTCGGGGTCGAGCCCCGAGGGCAGCCGCCGCGGCCGCGCTTCCCTCTGGACCCGCGGGCGCGGCCGGGGGTGGGGGCGGATGTCCAGGCGGGAGGCGAGGAGGAAGCCCCGCCCTGGGGCCGGGACCCCAGGTCGGCGCCGGGAGGACTCGCGGGGGCCGGGGCCCGCGCGGCGCGCACGTGGCGCACCTGCGGCAGGCGGCGCCCGGAAGGCCCGGCCCCGCCCCGCGCGCTGGCTCGGGCCCAGACGGTGGCTCAAGCGAGAGCGGATGCGGAGTCCGGGCGGGGTCATCGCCACGGGCGTGGGGCTCGCTGAGGAACCGTGCCCAGAGAGCTGGGGTCGCTCCCCACCCTCAGTTTGGGGGACTCGAGGCCAAAAAAAAAAAAAAAAAGCACACGCCACCCGGCGCTGGCCGCGGGGTGTTTCCTGGGCTGGTCTGAGTCTGCACACCGGTTGGTGCTGTGCTGAGGCCCTCTGCTTCGAGGGGGCTTCGAGCCCTGGGGCTCCCGGCTGCCGTCTCGCTGGGGTACCCTGTGCCAGACGCTCGCCGTCTGCAAGTACTCCGGTAGCGCAGAAGGTGTGATGGGGCCGCGTGCGCCGGGAAACCGGTGCTCCCGAGGTCGCTTCCCTCTACTGCTTTTCTTGTTGTGTTTTAAAAAGGTCATCGAGGGGAGCTTCAAAGCGTGCAGACCGGGGGCGTTTGGTTGGGTTCCCTTCAACTCAGATTCAACAGTTCGATTCCGTTTTCGCCGCTGCTTTCCCGCGCACGGGAACACAGTGTGTGCGCGCCGTGTAGGTACGCACGGGGACCCGATCTGAAAGCAACGCTTAGAGAATTCTGGGATTAAATTTACTCTCCCAGAGTTCCACTTACTACGCGTGACTGTGGGAAATCATCAGCTGTTTTTTTTTTAATTTGCCAACAGGTCCCAGCAATTCAATGTTACCTAAGGACTCAAAGCGAGTCGCTGAAAGACTTTCAGGGAATTCTGGTTGAGAACGACTGTGAGTCGGTTGGTTTCTCTTTTTATTTTTTTAAGAACACCAGAATTGTCAGTTATAAGTCATATTTTTCTAAAGAAGGTTGGTTTTACTTCTGTCGGTATTTGTAAATGGCTCTTTTTCTCTCCCTACTCCTTTTTCTTCTTCCTTTTTTTTTATGTCTGTGTGTGAGCTTTAAATATTCATACGCCAGCCCAGACTTACATTTATTCAATGTGTTTTAAACTAATAAAAAATTAATGTGATGTAATTTGATTCAGGCAGTTTGGCGTGAGGGTGAAAATAACCAGGCTAAAACATCCCTGTGCTTTTTTGATGCCGATAATAACGCGAAGCGGAGGCGAAGCGCGCCTCCAAGCAGGCCCTTTGCTTCTCACTTTATTCTCTGGCAGGTGACCACAGCAGGATGCAGCACTTTCCTTAAGCCTGAAGTGGGAGGCTGCAGTGTTTCCAGGCGGCCTGTGCACGGGTGTCTTCTCTTGGGGGAAAACATCTTATGGGGTGGCCAGAACACTTGGGCATGTAACGTCTAGGTTTGAAGATATGCCTGAAATGAAACTGCTCCAAAAGTCTTTCAGGTTTGCAGTGGATACCTGCTTTAGACAACAATTTGCTGATGGTGGCTTCCAGAACTCACCCAAGAGTAAGGAGGAGAACAAGTCAGGCTGGGGTCCTGAAGGTCTGTGAGATGAGCCTTGAAACCAGCCCCCGTCACCAGAGCTACCTCCCAAAGTGTTTAACTGTCCTCTGTAGTGGAGGTCCGGGCCACACCTCCCTACTCATTCAAACCTAGAGCAGTTATCTGCAAGGTAAAAAACTAAAGATCTCTGCAGATAAATTTTCAGCCATCGGAAAGCCAGCTGGACTACGAGGTTAGTTTGAGGACCCTGTAAATACAGATTAAATCGCAAAGACATTATCTATTTGAGAAAACATGATATCGTGGCATTCTCTTTATGAACACCTAGGGATCCACCTATCACACAAGCAAACCCCAGTAGCCCAGGAGGTCAAAGAAACCAAAGAACAAGTGAAAGGGCTTGAGGTCCAAGCATGTAAATATTTCCACTAGCATAATCACACCAAGTTATTCACGCTAAAATGCCTTAATTTCCATTCAAACGGGTTTTAAAACAGGTGCTGTAAATTTACTGGAAAGAGTTTTATAAATCCCCCCAGAAAAAAAAATCATTAAGGAACATGCGCTTGGCTTTTATAGTGAGAATATACGTTCATATCCTCTATATAAACATGTCTCCATGTGCACACACATGTATGTAGTTGGCTCTCTATGCTGACAGGCTTACCATTCAGATGGGTTTTCTTTTTATGTACAAATTCTTATACAAAAAGAATCGGAGATGGAAACACTTTGGTGAACTTGAAAGGGAGCCGGTTTTTCCTAGTTTGGTATCTCGTTTTTCGGGCCATTTGAACACAGGCGCACGTACCCTGTAAAACGACAAAAGGAAATTAGGCAAGGCTGGAAACCTGGCGGTGCCGGCAGCTCTCCTGTGGACACAGTCCTGGGGGGCAGTTTGCAGGCTCTAGACCTAGCCCGACCTTTTGTCTTTTGACCTCTGATGCATGAAATGAGGAAGCAAAAGAAAATTCGGAGAAAAGGATACAAAAACATGGAAAAACAGCCCTGTCTGACAATAGTCATTGTATCAGGATCATAGCTGAGCTGTCCCGCACAGCCAAAGAGCTTGCTTATAAGGCTGTGGGTCTTCCTGGCTGGCCACTGGGGTTCCTGTTCTCTTTTGTGGGTGATTTGCATTTGTTGGGGGAGGGATTAAGCACTCTTTTTAATTAAGCTTGGAGCTGAGTTTTGTCCTGGCTGCTTTCACCAAAGGCTGTTTTAAGGGAGCTAGCATTTGGTTCTTCTGTTTTCTCCTAGGCCCTCTGTGCAGGCTGGGAAACTGCTTTGCTCCAGCCAGATCAAGGGAAAACTCTGCCCCTGAAGCTTTTCTGGCTGCCCAGAACTATGCAGGATTCCTCACTGACACAGGGAAGGAGTGTGGCGTTTGCATGCTTGCCAGTTTTAAAGGACCATATAGTCCACCACATATTGCAAATGGTAACTTTTATTTCCCCTCCTGAGCCAGGCAGTCAGCCTGAGGTACTAGAGTCCCTTGCTCTCTTGGCCTAATGGGTTCCATTCTAGAGAGCCAAGGTAGAGAGTAGGAATCTTTGCTGAGAGGGCCTCAGGCAGCCTGGCGTCCTCTGATCCTCATAGGCTGTCTGGAAAAGTGGCACATATATCAGTCAGAAGCCAAGGAACAATGGCATTTGGGTTCCAGGCCTGCCCAGAAGGGAGGAGGCCATAGCTCAGACCAGAGGAGTGTGAGAATAGGTGCAAAAAGAGGGGTTCTGGGCTCAGACAGCAAGGTGGGCAAGCCGACTGGAGTGATGAAGATCTCCTAAGCCAGTGAACAACAGAGAATGTTAAATAGTAAAACTTTACTAGATAAAGAAGGACAGAGAGGACATGATTAACATCTCGTTTTGCAGATCAAGTTACTGGGTATCAATGTGCAAGCAAAACGCTGTGAGGAAAAAAAGCTGACTAAAGCCTAGAGGTGTGAGGGTGGATGACAGGTGCTTCTGAGAAAAGAATGCCCATGGTCAAGGAAGCAGAGCAAAGAAAGCTAGGTACATGAGGGGAGGCTCCTAGCGTACCTCAAAGCTTCCTGCTTCTTTGGCCAGGTGGAGTAAATGAAGATGATGGGATGGCCAGAGGACCAAAGGAAAGTCAGACAAAAAGCTTCATTTCTATTCATTTTCATCTTCTCCCTGTTGGGAGAGATGTTCTCCAAAGACTTCAGCCTGGAAATCAAGCAAACAAAGCAGCCTGAAATATTCTTCACACACATTATTAAATCCTAGTAAGGGGGTGAGAGACCCTCCCAGAGCCACAGTCTGACTGCCTTTCCTTGGCAGGCAGAACAAACTCTCCCTTTCCAACACACTGGGGTTTGGAGAGAAAGGTTTGTGTTCTAACCTCAGCCCTCCTCCTACATTGAAAGCTTCTGAGCAGAGCTCTCTTCCTTAAGGTGCCATCTCTTTGGCTAGTAAAGTCCCTTCTAACAGGAGTTTTAAAACGTCAGTGTAAAAAGAATCACTTGAAGATCCCAGAGAGCTTTGTTAGTGCTAGGGGGCAGAGCCTGAAGCCTGAGTGTCTCATGACTTCCCCAAGCAAGCAGACAGCTCCCAGAAGTTCCTGACCAACCATCCATTGAGAAATACTGACTTAGAAATGTTTCCAGGATAATGCCAGATGTGGTGGTGCAGGCCTGCGATCCCAGCACTGCGAGGGTTGAGGCAGAAAGATCATGAGTTCGAGGCTATCCAGGGCTACATAGTGAGAATCTGCCTCAAAAACAAAACAGGAAGAAAGAAGGAAAGAGGGATGGATAGAGGGAGGGAGGGAAGGAAGGAAAGAGGAAAAGAAAAAAATGGGAGAAGAAGGCTTTTCAAGGGAAGATGGTATCTATTGATCACCTCTCTCCCTGCCTGTCAGGTCTGTAACTGTCCAAACATGGAGGACTCGGAACTTAGCAGAGTGGTAGCTCACAGACCCCCCTAAGAACCAGCAGCTAGACTCACATGCTTATTTCCAACTTGCCTCAAGAGGACCAAAGAAACATCTTACTTTGGAGATGGATGTGTTTTCTCTTCCTGTTCTTGATTTGATTCCGTTCTGAAAACAGAGCTAAATGCTGAGTGATGAGCACTTCAGGGAGATGAGAGCCTCCTGCCCTCAACTGCTCATAGTCAGAATGCAGAAATAAGCCTGTAATATGGGAGAACTAGGGCCAGGGGGTTAATTGAACACAGTAAAATAAATGAAGGAAAGGTTCTTCTTTTCTCCTGCTAGGGGTAACTGTAAAGATTTGGGGGGCACATTGGCTTAAGACAGAGTCTCATGTAACCCAGGTTAGCTTTAAACTCACTATATAGCTTAGGCTAGCCTTGAACTCCAGATACTTGTTTTTATTTCCCAAGTGCTGGCAATATGTGCCACCACACCTAGCTAACAAAGATTTCTGAGAGGAGTCAGCATTCGATCCAGATAATGGAAGGGTGCGTTAGAAAAGGTGAGCCAAGCCTAAAACTTCAGTAAGAGCAACAGGACAGAAGAAAAACGCATTAGCCTGTTTGAGAATGGAAAATTCCTTGCTGAGGAAACTGGGGCCACCTGAAGAAGGAGCCTCCAAAAAGTAGAATTGCCTTCATCTTAAGGTTTGATCCACTTACTCCCAGTCCCAGGTAGCACCCGGGGATCATAGGACTTCTGCCAGACTTTCACAAGATAGCCTTCCTGGCTAAGTAAGGATGTGCTACTCACTTCCCGGGCTTTTGCGACTACAGTGTGTAGCATAGATTGCAGTTATGTAGCTCCTTGGTGGGGTCGATGTTTCTGCTGTTGCATTTGTCACACTGTCATAGTTCCCTGTCCTCCTCTTGCCTTCACAGTGTATGAACCTCTGAAACAGCACTCTCCGGGCAAGCCTCCTTAACCATCTTCAGGCTTCTTCAGACTCTGAGGATCATATCCTTGAAACATGATCTAACCTTTCTGTTCCCGGTTGCTAACCAGCATAATGGGGAGATTTACTGCCCCTGACTCACCTCACCCGTCGGTGCTAAGAACCACATGATAGAACACTTGCCTAATTCCTCCACAAAATATTTTAAGGATGGGTTTAGATTCCTTGGTGCTGTTCAAGAAAACCTATTTTGGTTGACTGGATATAGTTCTCCTTTAGTTCAGGAACCTGAACTAAAGCATTTAGTTCAAATGCTATGGCCCAGCATTTGACAGGAGCTAAGAATGAGGTTTGTCTAGGAAGAGGATGACGACAGAACTCATGTGTTGAAAAAAATTGTATGTTTCCTTTGAAAGAATTCTTTTCTTGCACTGGAAGATAGAAAGCAAAGAAATTCAACTCAAGCACATCTGAGGGCTGTGAGGTTAACAGCTGTCATGATCCTGCTGCTGGAATTCTGAAAAGACAATGTTGGACGAAGCCTTTCTGGGTTAACACACAGCTGGGCAGAGCTGAAGGAGGAAGAAAGCTGGGGATCCTGGAGGGAAAATGAAGACATGATGGCAGTCAATAGTGCATTAATGAGGGGACCTATACACACCCCCACAACGCCCACAGTAAAAACTGAGGGAAGAATTTCACATTATGAACAAAGCAGGCTCAAGAAGGTGAGCCATGAGTATTCTGTCTCATTCTCTTCTCTTCAATGGGAACTCTCTTCAGGGAGAAGGCAGAATAGGGCAGAGCCTCTGGAAATGGTCCAAATGTGAAATGTTACCCCCCCCCAGGCTCATGTGTTTGAACTCCTGCTCTCCAGATGGTAGTGCTGTTTTGGAAGGTTCTGGAACCCTTTAGGAGGTGGGGCCTCTCTGGAGGGAATGAGGCAGTAGCCTGGGGGTGCTGAGAGTCATAGTCGAAGTTCTTTGCTTCCTGCTTCTCAAAGATATGACGTATGAGGAGACTCATTGCTACGCTGCCGCAGCCATGAACTCTATTGTGCATTCTCTGCCATCATGGATGGTACCTTCTCAAACCATTAGTCCCCGCAAAATCTTTCCTCTTTGGTCACAACAATGTAAAAATCTGAGACAGCTTCCAAAAGCTATAACCAGTAGTTTATCAATAATGGCCTGCTAATTAAGCAATAATTAATTGATAAATAATTCATTAACAGCAACTGAATTGGGGTACTGAGTCATAGTAAATTGAACCATCTGCCTCTAGGCTGGCTGCTCTGCTCCCAGTAAGCAGATATTCAACCTACAGTTGAATACATCAGGGACAGTAAGCTCTCCAGCCCTTTGCATTGTGGGATGCCTGACAGGACATCCTTTCCTTTAAGGCTTCCATATACCTTCTGTCCACTGTTGCTAGTTGTGTCCTTCAGGGATTCACTGAGGGTTCTTTTGGCACTGTCTGCTCAACTAGTGTGAGGAAAGTTCCAACCCCACCCCGCTCCCACACCCTAAATAATAACCTCATAACAAACACAGGGGCTTGAAATATCAGTTGGAAAGAGCACACCCAGGAGACAAGCAGTGGCCAGGATTATGGGGCTGCCAGCCTGATCTGCAGAAAACCCCTAGAAGTTGTTCCTTCCTGTACCTGTGTCCTCCTGGAATACACACTTCTACACAAATGTGTCTTAAATGGACATTGCCGAACTGAGAACTGGTGTGTGGCTCAGCAGCAGAGCACATCAAGCCTCAGGAAAGACTTTGCTACAGCACAGTGTGACACTCTGGGTTTGCCCCATCTATGATGAGAGCCCTTTGAGCACTAACTCCAGTGCTCATCCAACAGATGCCTAGGGAACCCACTGACATTTGTCTTCCTTCCTGTCACTGTGCAGCACAAGGTCACGACTGCCCTTGAAGTTCATGACCCTCTTGCCTTGGGCTTTCAACAGTGAGGACTATAGACACACAGCACTGCCTGCACTTTGTCTTCCTTTCTCAGTTAACCAATGGTTCTTGAACATTCAGTGGCTGCCTCAGTCTTATTATCACAGTCTGCTCCCATGTGCTCAGCAGGTTTCACTGATGACCGGTTCACAGAGGAGACTCTAACTGACGCTTGGAGGCAGCCTGATTCTAGTTCAATACAACACACTGACTTTTGATTTGTTGAGCTGATCTCATCTGTTCCAGGCTGGTCTTGAATACCTGATTCTCCTGCCTCCACAACCCAAGTGCTTGGATGACAGCTGTGCATCATCATACCTAGCCTCACACTGCCCCTCTCTCTCCAGTGCTGGAGACAGGACTCAGAGCCTCACTAGACAAGCACTTAGTCCTCAGCTACAACCCTTCTCTTCCAGCCCACACTGACTTTAAAGAACAAATATCCAATCACAGTTTCTCTGTACCTTCCTGCAAAGTGCTTAAGGAATCCTGACAGCAGACTGAGGCTCAGCTGGCTGAAACTAGATGCTCATTTCACAGAGCAGGGACTGTAGGGTCCCTTTGTTCTGGCTGGACCACCATCACCACAGTCTCTAATAGGGTAAGAAATACATGACATGGTGTCCTAGGCTCTGCCTACAGGAGAAGAATAGACTGAGACTCCTCTGAGGGGGGAAACAAACCAAACCAAACCAAACAAACAAACAAACAAACAAAACAATCCAGAGAAAAGGACATATTCCTTCTCTTTATGCATTTGAAACAGAATAATGACCTAATCCTGGATTTAAAAATTTTTCTGTTTATAATTTATTCTTGGGATGGTAGGGGGGTCTAGAGGAAATGCAATCTGTGGGTCTTACTTTAGGATTCACGATGGTAAGCCATATCTAATCCTTTCCAGTGGAGGGATTATGAAAGCTACAACAGAATATACATATCTGTTGCATATGGTGAATCATCCCAGGTTTTTATTAGTTTGTAACATTTGAACAATAAAGGAAATTAAAGGAATGAAAATTATCCACAATCCCACAGTGCTGGCAAATGAACTAACTGTTCCTTGCTGCTCCTCCTTTCCTAGCAGCAGGCAGGATTTACGAAGGTGATTTATTAGTGTGCATCATTGTATTCCGCTCTTCTTACAACACTTTATCACCACGATGCCACATGCTCTTCGTAATTATCATTTAAAAATAAATGTTTTAATAATAATTTTAATAGCTGCTTAATACCCTCTTAAAGGGCTCTACCATTCTCACGAACTACATACTTAAAAGGACTGCAATTTTTCACTCTCACAGATAATCCCAAGTATGTGTCTTCATACATATCACTTTCTTCTATTTTTGTCATTTCCTTAAGATCCTCAGATCTAGATTTTCTGGGTCAAAGGGCCTGAGTTCCTGCATGATTCTTAATATGTATATATAAAAGGGGAAATCATTTTATGAAAGACTTTTTATGAATGTATTTTGCCTCTAGTGTTGGACAGTTACCAGAGCTTATACATTGTTCTTGCAATAGCCTAGAAAAATCTGTTAATGAAATAAAGGAAATGAAACCTAACAAGCAACTGTTTTAATTAATTTAAAACAGCTTGACAAAACTGCTATGGACTCTGCCTTCTCTGTTTCTGTCATAAATGTCTACACCAAGAATTTGGGAAAGTGTGGAAGTAATTATTATGCCCACTTTAAAGCTGAGGAAACCGAGTCTCTACTCAGGGTTTTGCTCAAGGCTTCCACTGATTAAGTGGAAGTGCTGAGACACTGATATGGACCAAAAGTGTTTCCATTGTTTTCTTGTAAATTCCTGGAAGATTCTCTGCAGTTTTGGTACTGGGAATTAAACCCAGGGCCTTGCACATACTAATCATGTGCCTTAGCAATGAGCTATATCCCTAGATCTTTCATCCCTATCACCTCTTGGTTTTTGGAGCAGTGGGGAAAATACATCTACCTCCTGTGCACTCATAGATCCCTTTGCTCTTCTCACCATCATGAACATCCTTTGGAAGAGACCGTTGATGCATTATTGCAAGACCTGACTTTCAGGCCCAGAAAGGATGAAAGGGACGGGTTCATGGCTCTGTTTTATTTTGCATATAGAGCCTCCCCCACACCCAGGCCCACAGGAGAAAAAGCTAGAATATCATAGTCAGAAGTCATCTAATAAGTACTGGAGGGAAGATGGCTCAGCAGGCAAAGGCACTTGCCACCAAGCAGGATGAATGCTGGAGCTTGCTCCCTGGGATACACATCTGGAAAAGTGAAGGCAGGGGAGTCAGAAGTTCAAGGTCATCCATGCCTTCATGTGAGGCCTTGTCTTAAAAACAAAAACAAACAAACAAACAAATGAACAAGATTTATTTTCTAAAGGAATTCCCAAACCTCCATATCCCAAATGATTTTCCCCCTTCCCTTTATTTGTCATATTTGTTTCTGGTTGTTTTGAAAAATCATTCTCAGTTTTTACATTTTTGTTTTTAAATTTGTATTTGTTTTATTTCTTCTTTTTAAAAGAAATCACTGAGTAAGCGCATATAGCTCAAATTCAAAACGGGGAGCAGGAATCTGAAAGACAAGCCATCTGACCAACATCTGCCTCTCATCACCCAGCATCCCTCCCTGGTCACCTAGGTTGCCTATGCGCTGTGTATGTGCAAAGAAGTTCTGTATATACTTGCCTAACTATATATCTTAGTGATTGTTCAACACTAGTGTGGAAAGAAGTGGGTTTTTGTTTGCTTGCTTGCTTGATTCCTTTCTTGAGGTAGGTTCTTGTTGTATAGTCCGAGTTGACCTGAAACTCAAGATCATCTGGCCTCAGCCCCAAGTACCAGGATTACAGGTGTGTGGTGCCACAGCCAGCATTGAAGTGTAGTGATGTGATCAGTATGCCTTGACACTGCAGACGGAAATAGTCTCCGCATTACAGGACACATGCGCCCTTAGAAAAATGAGTTATTCGTTATAACCAAAAGAAGGCAGAAGACGGGCAGAGATGACTCAGCAGTTAAAAACTCTTGTCTCTCTTTCAGAGGGCCTGTATTTGGTTCCTGGCACTCACATTAGGCAGTTCACAACCACCTATATTCCTAGCACAAGGGAGATTTTTGTTTTGTTTTATTTTGTTTTGTTTTGTTTTGTTTTGTTTTCGAGACCGTTTCTCTGTTTAGCCTTGGCTTTCCTGGACTGGCTTTGTAGACAAGGCTGGCCTTGAACTCACAGAGATCCACCTCAGGGAGATCTTACTTCTCTAGCCTTCGAAGGCACTGGTACTCACATACCCATATCCATACACACACACATTATTAATTAAAATAATAAAAGGAAATCTTAAAAAGAAGGCATAAGGTGCTATGTTGGGAGGGCATGTGACGTGTGGTGGCCAAGCAGAGGACAGATGCCATTCTCAGCCAGGTTTGGGTAGAAACTGGGGCATGTGGAGGGGTCTGCTAGACATCTATTGATGAGTGGCAACAAGCAGTTCTTCAGCAAGCTGACCTTGGTTTTAAAACAAAGGAGGCTAGCACATAGTGGCATGTGATGCTCCGGCCAACACCATCATTTAGATGCTGAGCACAAAAGCCTGATTTTTATTAGCTATATCTGTTGCCCATATATTGGCACTGATCTTAAAGCAGAAGTCAGACGTGTGTGTATCAGATATCATTTGGAATAATGAGTGTATTTTCCTAATCTTTCTAACACCAAACTAACAGCTCATCTCCAGTTGCATGCATATTAATTAATTTGTTTTCCATATAGTAATAAGATTAACAACCTTGCATTTACACGGGGTACTGAGTCATATTCAAATAAAACAAGTTCTAATGAGAAAAATTGGATTCGGCAGCAAATCATGTCCCACCCGGCAATGCAGGTTTATGTGTGTTTGTCTGTCTTTGCTACGCATATTTTTGTCAGGAGCTCACTGTAAACACGATGATTTCTTTCATGTCGGGTTATTCTGGGTAAATTTGTTTAATGAACAACAAAAGCATTGTAAACACTGTCCAAATCTGAGCTCCTTGCAGCGTGGCTGGGAATCTCTTAAGCTGCTTCGAAAAATGAAACATGCTCACCACAAAAACAATATTGAGGGAAAACACTATTAAAATGTCAGAAAGGCTCTTAGCCATGCAGTCTGGCTTGGTTCTGTCTTAGCTAACTGAAGAGTTTAGAGTTTACACAGCCATTCTCCAGCCCCTAATCTGGGACTGAGTTTCTTCCTCTACCAACTGAACCGAGTTGTGTTCAACAGGACTGGGAGTTCCCTACGTGTTACTTGAACATCAGCTGGAGGTGGAGGGTGGGCAGTGGATGATGTCAGAATTCACACCACAGGCAGCTCTCCTATATAACAGCCATTTTAGACCCACAAACACAAATCTCTGGATCTGAGATTCTTTATTTTTTTAATATATCATTATCATTGTTCAATTTTAGACCAGTTTTGTTACATAGACCAGGCTGACCTTGAACCTCCTGTCCTCTGCTTCACCTTTCTATAGATCACAGAGTCCCATTGGATAGCCCAGGCTGACCTTAAAGATCTTCCTGCCTCTGCCTCACAAGTAGTAGGACTACAAGCATGGACCATCACTGCCAGCCCTGTAATCTATTTGCTTGCTTGTTTATTTCTTTTTGTCTTTTTGAGACAGGGTCTCCTGTATCCCAAGATGGCCTTGAATTCCTGATCTTCCCACTTCTACTTCTGGAGTCCTGGGGTTGACTATAAGCATATGCCACCGTGCCTGGCTTTGGAGTTTGTGCTTTACAAAACAACTTTATCGGGTGACTTGTACCTAACAAGGTTTGGGGTATATAAAAAAGACAGATCACCATTAAGATATTTTACAGGTCTTCTTTCCTTCTGATTTTGTGGCTATTAAAAATGACATTCTGGGGCTGGAGATATGACGCAGTAGTTGAGAGCACTTGTTGCTGCTCTTGCAGAGGACCAGAGTTCAGTTCCCAGCACACAAGTCAAGAGACTCGCAGCTGCCTCTGACTCCAGCTTCAAGGAACCTGATGGCCCCTTCTGGCCAACAGGGAGGGGTATGAGCATGTGTGCATATACACAGAGAAACACACAGAGACACATAAAAACAATTATTTTTAATATGTGGTTTTTAAACATCCATCTCAGAAAATACTGTTATATGCATCTAGACAAGGCAGAGAGCTATTTATGGAGGTGGGAGCCTAGATTCTAGTCCTCCCAGACTACCCAGAGACATTGGAAAGCCATTTTACTCTGCACTTTTAGTCCCTATGTTCAAAACAGAGGACAGGGACTGCCACAGGACCAGCTATGTTCTGGAGCCTAAACTCAGACATCTTTGGATCCTTCCAGATACGCAGGAAGTGCCCTGTAGCTGACTTTGGAGAACAGAGCCTGGTCATAAAGGCTGGCTGTGCTCAGCATCAATAACATTGCCTTCTTCCTGAGGCCTGGGAGTCTCTTCCGCTTCAGTCCTCACAGTGGGTCCACTTATTCCGGGTCCTCCTCCGAGTTTCCATCTTCAGAACTCCAGAAGCAGGACCACATAGAAGCATTCTGTGCCTCTCTTCTTTCACTCTGCACTTTATTCCATCTCTAGGGACAGGAATGTCAGTGTTGGCGTTTAGTTACTCATTTAACTCTACACACACCCAGGATTTATTCTTCATCACAACAAAAGAATTAAAGGGAGAGGCAGTCCCAAACTATTTCTGTCCTCAAGAAGACTGGGGGAAATTGTTGCCGTGATGTGCCCCTATCACTCTCTCCATCCCCACCCCCAGTGAGCTTTAGGTCAACAGTAGCTCAGCTTGCACTCCACACAGCACACAGGCTGTGCCTCTGCTAACAAATAGCCTTAGCTGCCTGGCTTCAGTCCCTTCATAAGTAAAATGATGGCATAGTTTGCAGCATAGCCCAGGGCAGAGCAGGGCACACTCGTAAAGTATGGAAGCCCAGTGTGCCTCTGGGCTTGGGTCTGAATCTGCACCTATGGCCAGGTAACAGTGTGGAAAATGAACATTAAAGGCTTTGTGTTGATAAACCAGAGAAAAAGTGAGAGGAAATCTTTTTCCATTAGGAGACCAGGACTTTGGTATTACCTGCCTTGTGCATGGCTCTGTGGGGAGTCAGAGTTTAATGAAGTAGGATAAACCACACGCACACATTAGTTAGCCTCAGCACAGGCAGGATTAACTTTACACTCCATTTGCAAGAGCAAAGCTTCTCTCCTAGAGTTTGTTATAAAGGGATTTAGAATCACAGAGTGATAGAGCTGGAAGAGAGCCCCTAAGACAGCATCATAATCCTCCCTCGTCATTTTACAGAGGGTCAGACTCAAGTCCAGAGAGGAGAAGGGGCGTGCTCAAGGTCAACTCCTGAACTAGTGGCAGAACTCAGGTTGGCATCTTTTGATTGCCAGGCTGTATCTATGCATGGATTGCATTACAGTTGCCTGGCAGTAAGGGTGGAGTGACATATCCCTTTCTTCTCATACCATCCATGTTTGGGTTTTGTAGGTATATAGACAAGTTTTGCATTTAACCGACTCAGACAAGCTTCCTTGAGTCAATGCAGCTTTGCAATTGCTGTTCCTCTTGTTCAAATCACTCTTTCTCAAGGGGCCTGCTCAGCGTCATTCCTCCCTGGAAGTCTTCTCTAAATCATACCCTATCCAATCCCAACAGACTGTGAGCCGCTCTAGTACAGGTGGCACTACCTACTTGACTCTATTGCCACTGAACAGCATAGGCTCTGCCACAGGGAGGAGACACAAGCCTGCCAGGGACTACCACATAGACACTCTTAAAGCTAAAAAGTCTTTATTGCTGGCTAGCAGCTACTTGGGAACTCTCCCAAATCATACAGCCCCGAGCCTTACAACTATTTCCTTTTATGTACAAAACCACATCTTAGTTGGCACATTTCAATTAGCAAGAGGCTAAAAGAAGCTGAAAGGCAAGGTTAGTACATTTAGAGATTTTCTGGGACTATGTACTAGGTGTTTGATGGATTAGGTCTTTGTTTTCATTTTTGGCAGGCCTTGGGATCCATGTGATGAGTTTTAAGATCAGAATGGTGTCTCTAACGTGGCCTCAGTTGTGCTAAGATCTGGAGCTGTTACAAGAGTAAACCATTATTGAATGAATGGGCAAGTGACCAAGAGGAGAAATAAATCAGTAATGAAATGCATGACTGAATGCATGAAGTCAAAAGCAGGAGGAGGTTGTATGGGTGTCAAGCTGTGCTGAACTCTTCTTGACAGTTTGGTCATATCTCTCCTCATGGAGGTCTGCCTTTCCTAGGTAGTTTCCATCACTGCCATGGCCCATGACCTACACTTGGGATGGCCAAGACTCTGACCACATATCACAGAAATGAGTCAACTATAGCCTGAACTTTCAGTGAAGGCTATATTATTTTATAGAGCATTGTCCTTTAAGCATGACATGGCCAATGCTTTCTTCCAGTCAGAGAAGCTGTGGTTACACACAGGAGAAGATCACAGGATTGGGCCCGTGTGTGTGTGTGTGTGTGTGTGTGTGTGTGTGTGTTGTGTGTGTATGTATGTGTGTGTGGTGTGTGTGTGTGTGTGTTGTGTGTGTGTGTGTTGTGTGTGTATGTATGTGTGTGTGTTGTGTGTGTGTGTGTTGTGTGTGTGTATGTGTGTGTGTGTGTGTGTGTTTGGCAGTGCTTAGAAGTAGCTATTGCATTAAGATCAGTGACCACCCCTTCCTGAGGATATATAAGGAGTTAGTGAGAGAAAGAAGCTTCTTCAGTTACCCATTGCACGTCTGCAAGCAGCCCCAAGTAAATTATTGTTTCACCAAGGGAGGCTTGGGTAGAATCATTGCTTTGGCCTGTTGTTGGTGATATATGCTTGTTCATGTCTCTCTAAAGCAGTGGCTCTCAACCTTCCTAATGCTGTGACCCTTTAATACAGTCCCTCATGTTGTGGTGACCCCCAGCCATAAAGCTGTTTTTATTGCTATTTCCTAACTGCAATTTTGCTACTGTTATGAATTGTGATGTAGATATCTATGTTTTCTGGTGGTCTCAGGCAATCCCTGTGAAAGGGTCTTCCAGCCCCCAAAGAGATCATGACCCACAGATTGAGAACCACTGCTCTTGCAAAGTTAATAGACCTAAAAAGAATACAATTCTCTCCTTTCCATGTCTTCTGCCAGTTTCTCCTTAGCTGTCTTCACTAGTGCCATACCTAGGAACTAAATACAAGCCAGACTCCTAGACCCAGAAACAACTCCTTTGGGTGAATTTCCTAATTCTAAGAATCCCTGGTTAAAGAAGGGCCATTGGGTGTCCCTGGTTTATGTACAGATTCCCAGAAGAAGAACTTGGGTATGCTGTCAGTAAATACATATGGATGTATGTGTTCATGGAATAGATATTCAAAGTAAAGTAAGGAACTGAATTTGTCCTCATAGCAAAATGGTGAAACATACCATTCCTGGACTGCACAGATGAGTTAGAGCCCCATGTCAGCTTCACCCTTACCAGCAGCCCAGCCTAGGGAAGTTACTTAACTACAGTGTGCTTTGTCTCTTTTTACAAAATGGAGTTAAGATCGTACCTGCCTCCTACAGCTACTGTGAAGAATAAATGAGGCAATGTATGTGATCTGTCTAGAATAGTGCCAGACACACAATGTTGAGTACGCATTTAGACTCATTGTCTACTCACAGTCCCTTGCGCCTGTATGGCAACTGCAAAGAAGGATGGCAAGAAGAAGGAACATTCCACCATCCACGAGGTGGTGAGCCAAGAATACACCATCAACATTCACAAGCGCATCCATGGGGTGTTCTTCAAGAAGCCTGCTCCTCGGGCAATCAAAGAAATTCAGAAATGTGCCGCGAAGGAGATGGGGACTCCAGGTGTGCACTCCGATACCAGGCTCAACAAAGCTATCTGGGCCAAAAGAGTAAGGAACGCTCCACATCGCATCCGAGCACGTTTGTCCAGAAAACATAATGAAGATGAGGATTCACCAAACACACTCTACACATTGGTAACTTATGTGTCTGTTACCACAGTCAAAAATCTACAGATGGTTGACGTGGATGAGAAGTAACCTACTGAATGTCAAATAAAATTGCAGAACTTAAAATAATAATAATAATAAGACCCGTCTAGAACTTCAGCTCATGTTGTTTCTTTTTCCTGGAATGTTCTTCCTTCTGGCTGATTATTTATTTTGAGCAGGGGTTTTCTTTGTGCCCAGACTAGCCTTTTACTCTTGATCTTACTGCCTTAGCCTCAAGTGCTGGGATTTCAGGCATGTACATTGTAGCTAGCTTTCCCTGACTTTTAAAAATTACTCCTCACACCTCGCCCTTTTTCACGCTCAGGTATCCAGTAAAACATCACTTTTTGGGACAGAACTTCCTTGACCTTTCCAAGAATAAAGGTTTTCTCAACTTTGACCTAGCAGTTTATCTGTCTACTCATTGTATTTCTGAACAGGATGAGTAACCTGGTGTTTTGTTTCTCCTTTTATCTAGGCTGAAAGCTCACAGGATGCAGAGCATTTCGACCAGAAAAATAATTGTAAGTGTCTGAAAAGCCCGATCCTCTCTCTTGTCTCACTGTCTTCATCAATATGTTGAAGGATCTGAACGCACACATCTAAGGATCTGTGTAGTGAGAAGAGACGGGTCCTGAGGGAGGATGGTGGGCCTTACAGGTGATGTGAGGTGTTGCACCCGTGTCAGAAACTAATTTGGGCTGAACTGGTTGACTCTGCCAGGACTCAGCCCCTCCCCTTCTTCTTAAACACAGAACTCCCAGTCTGCACTCAAGGCTCTGGGGATGTTCTTGGCTCATCCTCTACCTTATGAAGCCTAAGCAAACTCTTTCCTCCTCTGGGCTTTACTTCTTGGCTGAGGTTCCTAAAAGTGCCTAGAGGTAAGTGTACTCTGTAGAGAAAATCCAAAGTCATGTGGGCCAAGGATTTTGGAGTTACATTTTTAAATGAGTCCTCTCCTTCCCCTTTTAAAGTCATTCTCTGCAGAAATCTAACATCTGTGCCCACTTGAACATTGCAGCCACTCTGCACTGAATCTCTTGTATTCTCATCAACAAGAAATAGACACTCAGGTTTTTGCAGCAGGAAGGAGACACTCTCTCTGCTTGCTTTTGAAACATCCAGACAGTCATAGAGAAGAGAAAGGGGAGGGGACAGCCTTTCCAGATTTCTGAAACTCTCAGCTTTGCCTCTTGCTGGCTGTGTGACTCAGAGTAAGATGTTCAACTTCTCCAAGTCTCAGTATCTCTATCTAACCAATGGGGATAATGATAACCACTACTGACCAACTTGACCTAGAATCATCATGAAACAAAACCTCTGGGCCATGCCTTTGAGGAAGTGAGGACTGGTGAGCTGGGATCTTGAGGCTTCTAGAGAGAGCCTACCCAAAGGCCCTCTGTCAGAGAGGGCCAAAGTGCTTCCTGGGAATAGTGGTTTTGGTCAATATCTCTTCTCAAAGGGGAGAACTGGGAATGGAGTAAACAAAGCATTCTGGAGGGAGGTGGAGAAAGTGGCAGGAGGCAGTTGCAGTCCTGTACAGCAGGGAAGGATAAGGAGGCAGGCATAAAGGTCTGGATCCCAGCTGCAGGGAGGAGGGGCTGCAAAGGGTGGGAGGAGGCAAGGACACCCTAGAGAGGTTCCTGAGAAGAAGATTAGGGCTTTTCCAGAGAAAGGCTTTTCTAATCATTCTTGTGGGCAAGGAGGTTGGAAGCCCTTGCTGTTCTGCTGTGGATTAAGAGGCAGCAGCTTCCCCAGGGAAGGTGGTGCTGTTATTGGGAGGAGGGAATGATCCCAAGCAGTATTTCTCAACTGTTCAGAGATGAAATACACTGTCTCATGACATAGTAAGACATCCATTATTGGTAATGTTCCACCTACACAGGAATCCCATAGGGATGTTACTGAGTAATAGAGCATCAGTCAGTGTCCCACAACCTTCCCTTTTTCACCTTACTATTTTTTTATGATATTGTTTTTAGATGTTATTCCTCTTTCAACACAGACTAATCACACATACACTCACCATTAAAACAGAACAACAAACATATAAACTGCAAAGCATATTTGGCTTGGGACACACTGACACCATCAAGTTGGTCCCTGGTTTCTTTTCCAGCTTGCATCTGGTCCTTCTTGTTATGTCTTTATACCAGCACCAGAAGCATCACTGCCAAATGCGGTGGGAGACTTAAAAGTTTACTTTCAGCTTCTGGCAGAATTCCAAACTAGATCATTAAAGTTTTGTCTTCCCTCTTTGAAACTCCCCAAAGAAAAGAAATCACAAGAACAGATCTTGGCAAAGACAGAAAATGAGACAAAAGAATGCAATCATATACTAGTGAATGGTTTTCAGACTGACATCTGTACATTAAGAATATGTAAAAATACCAATTTCATGCTCTGACAACTTATTCTGCATCAGGGGTGGGGTAATGCCTTGGGAATGCCAAACGTCAAAGCATTACATAATGTCAGCTATTCTTGTGCTCCTGTGATAAGAGATCGCTTGGTATGTGAATTCCTAAAGGGAGAGATGTCTTGAAAGAGGGAGAGGAGAGGGAAGGAACAAGGAAAGAAAAGGAGAAAAGGGAGACAGTGTCAAATCAGAAGAAAAGATTGTCTATGTAAAGAAAATGCATAGAACAGCACTTATAATCCCCAATCCAAGCCAGTGTGTGTGTGTGTGTGTGTGTGTGTGTGTGTGTGTTATTTACCTGTTTACTTTCCTATAGGTGAAGCCTTTATATTTCATTTTTTTCTTTCATATGCACAATGGTGCTTTTGTTGTTTGAAATTTATTTATTTATTTTATGAGGATATTTCAAGATATAACTTGTACAATAATACATTAAGCTTAGGTGCTTACCTTAGTGTCTTGCATGGAGGTATGTCTGTGGACCACATGCATGCCTGGTACCTGAAGAGGTCAGGAACATCAGACAACTGGAGTCACAGACAGTTGTGAGCCACCATGTGGGTGCTAGGAATTGAACCGTGTCCCCTGGAAGAACAGCAGTGCTCTTAACCGCTGAGCCATCTCTCCAGCTCCTTTTGTTTGAGTTTTTACAATGTCAACAGAAATCTAAGTGTAAAATGCACACATGATTCTTTGCTGAACAAATCAAGGTAGCTTAGTTTCCCTGCTCTATGTTAGTACTTATCCAAATGCATAACTTCAATGAGTAAAAAGTCACATGGCTTTCAAAATTCTATTTCTAGTTCTAAAATATCACCTTCTTCATATTATCACATGGGCCTCATAACATCTACTTTAGGAACTTAGAAATAGTGCTAGACACATTGTACTCTAAGCCACTTAGCTTAGTGCACTGGTGAAGTTCTGTCAACTTGACACACCTAGCTGTAGATGGGAGGAAGCACTCCTCCTGAGAAAGGCCTCGGTCAGATTGGCCTGTAGGCAAGTCTGTGGGGGTAGAGTTTCTGGATCAGTGGTTGATATGGGAGGGTCTCGGTGTGGTGCCACCCTGGGCAAGTGGTCCTGGGTTTGTATAAGAAAGCAGGCTGAGAGAACCAAGGTAGCAAATCAATAAATGGCACTCTTTCCTTCCTCTAGTTTCTGCTTCCATGTTTCTGCCTTACTTGAATTTCTGCCTTGGCTTTGCTCAGTGATAGACATAAGCCAAACAAACTATTTTGTCCCCAAGTTAATTTCAATCAGTGTTTTATCAAAGCAATAGAAAGCAAAAAAAAAAAAAAAAAAAAAAAAACTCACTTAGTTTCCACCCCCACCCCTACCCCCACCCCCACCCCACTATGCATTGTTGAGGATTGAACCTATGGCCTCATTTGTGTTAGGCAAATGCTCTACCACTGAATGCTGTAGTGAGACTTTTGGTTTCTTAAAAAACCCAGTTGTTATGTGGGTATGTTTTCATTTTAATCCCAGGTGTGAGGTAAGGGGCTGCTTCAGATTGTTTAAAGTAGCTGACTGTAGGGGCATAAATTTGTTAGCTGAAAATGGGTTACGTTTGGAATTCTGGGAACTCCTATAAATGCCAGATCCCCAAGAGGGGCAGAAGGCTCTCCAAAGAGGGGCTGCTGCTCCCCCTGCTGCTGTGGTTTATTGTGGTTTGTAAAGGAGTAGAAGAAATTGGATATTCTTAAGGAATTGGATATACCCCAGGCATTCAACACCCCTAATCAACAGGAAGTAGTCTAAAGAGGTCTACTTCCTTTCCCCCTCTAACCTTCTCTCCTACTTAGTGTTGGAGGGGTTGGAAGGGTTGGAAGGGATTGTTGGAAGGGATTAGGGTAGAATAAGGTTTGGAAGGATGGTAAATGTAAGAATCCAATAAAATAGGTAAAAAGTACACCTACAGCTCTCTCTTTTTCTGTCTCCCTCCCTCTCTCTTCTCCCCCTTTGCTGTGTGTGTGCATGCATGTATGTATGTATGTGCTTGTATGTATGTGTACAAGAAGGTCAGAGGTCAACTTCAGTGCCGTTCCTCAAGAGTTCTGTCTATCTTGTTTTGTTGAGACAGTCTCTTAATTGGCTTGCGGCTCACTCAGTAGGCTAGGCTGGTTGGCCAGTGAGCTCCAGGGATTCTCCTGTTTCCTTCTCTCTAGCTCCAATAATATAAGTGTCACTATGCACATCTTTGTTAAGTGAGTTCTGGGGACCTGACTCAGGCCACCGTGCTTGCATGGCAAATTCTTTACTGACTGAGCCATTTTTCTGAGCCTTCGCCCCATGGTTCTATTTTCACTCTTTATTTTGAGGTTGGTTCTCATTAAGTTATCCAGATGTCATGAACTCACTGTTAGCCCCAGAAGGCCTTGAACTCATGACCCTCTTTTTTAAGTTTCTAAGTAGCTGGGATTATAAGCATGTACCACCATGTCAGCCTACTTGGCTGTTCTACTTTTAAATTCATGCTTGCTTTTTCATAGCCATAGATGGTGTCATGTTTAGCTTCAGCTGTCAATATGACACAACCCAGAGTCATCTGGGAAGGAGGACTCTCAACAGAGGAATTGTCTTCATTAGGTTGGCCTGCGGATGTGTCCATGAGGAGCCTTCCTGTTGATGAGCCCAGCCCACTGGGGGTGATGCCGTCCCTGGGTCATGGGCCTGGGCTGTATAAGAAGGGTAGCTGAGCAAGCCGGAGGAAGCAAGCCAGTTCCTCCACGGTTTCTGCTTTAAATTCCTGCCTTGAGTTCCTGTCCTGACTTCTTCCAGAGGCAAACTTTCACCTAGAAATGCAGGATAAAACCCTAAGCTGGTTTTGGTCATGATGCTTATCACAGCAATGGGAAGCAAATTACTACAGATGGTATCTAATAAGCATTTCACATATCCAGTGCATTTAACAAGTATACATGGCAGGTACTGTTAGACAGTAGAGAATACACAGGTTCTCACCTCAGGGTCCAGGGAGAAAGACAGGGAAATAAGGGTACAATTGCATTTGTAGCCCTAGTGCCTTGCTCCCAGGTGCAGTGCACACGCCAGCAGTACCAGGTGCTTGTTAGAATGAAAAATCTTGGACCCCATGCCGGTTAGATATGTCAACTTGACACAAATTATAGTCATCAGAGAGGAGGAAACCTCGATTGAGAAAATGCCTCCATAAGATGGAACTTAGTTTTCTTAGTTAGTGATTGACGGGGGAGGGCCCAGCCCATTGTGGGTGGTGCCATCCCTGGGCTGGTGGTCCAGGAGTCTGTAAGAGAGCAGGCCGAGCATGCCATGATGAGCAAGCCAGTAAGTAGCACCCCTCCATGGCTTCTGCATCAGCTCTTTCCTACAGGTTACAGTTCCTGTCCTGACTTCCTGCAGTGATGAGCAGCAATATGGAAGTGTGAGCCAAATAAGCCATTTCCTCCCCAACTTGCTTTTGGTCATGGTGTTACATCACAGCAACAAAACTGTAACTAAGGGGTTGGAGAGATGGCTCATTGGTTAAGAGCACTGAACTCTCTTCCAGAGGTCCTGAGTTCAATTCCCAGCAACCACATGGTGGCTCACAACCATCTGCAATGGAATCTGTTTTCTTCTTCTAGTGTGCATGAAAACGGAGTGTTCATATACATAAAATAAATAAATATTTTAAAAAACAAAAACAAAAAAACTGTGACTAAGACAGGCCCTCCCCAGGCCTACTAAATCATCATCTGGACCTTAGCAGGAGCCCTGAGGGATTGATGCACATAGTAAAAGCTTGCAAGATCCTCTCAATCCCAGCCCACCTCATCTACCTTATCGAGTCAGCTGATTGACAGTTCTTCATCTTTCCCAGCTTTCCCACCTCTTTGATTTTCCCACAGCCACAAACATACACACATTCCTCCTCTCTGAAAAACATCACCAAAGCATCCCTATAGACCATGGTTCCTCACTACCACGGTCTTCCCGCCTGTTCATCCACACTTCCATCTCCAGCTGCCTCTTTTCACCGGAGCCCTCTGGCATCAGCCCATTGCTCGTCACACAGATGACTTTAAAGATGACTCTTGGAGTCTCTTGGCTGGCATTCATCTGGGGACTCCAGGTTTTTCTTTATCTCTTTGATGTTATTGGGGGTTAGTTAACCCTGTCTTGTAGGTTCTCTTCCCAAAGTCACTCCTCCCATCTTGTTTTCTGCTTTGTCCTTGTGTGCTACAGCAGTAGCCTGATCCCTACCCATGATCCTTTTTGTCGCCCCCTCCTAATGTCCCTCAGAAACCTTGACATCTGATCCTCAGAGCTCTGGCTGTGCTTTTCTTCTCCCTTTGCAGTTGATTCACAACAAGCCCCTTTTTGCCCCAGCGGCCACTTTTTGAGCAGAGAGCCCTTGCTGGTAAGTACCTTTCTGTGTGTCTCCAGGCTTTCCAACCTGCATGCCAGTGAGTCCAAATGCAGCCCCTTAAAAACATCCTTTCTTTCCAGGCATATTGGTGGATGCCTGTAATCCTAGCACTGGGGAGAAAGAGGTAGGTGGGTCTCTGTGTTTGAGACCAAATCTGGCCTACATATAGGGTTCTAGGCCAGCGAAAATTCTGTATTAAAAGAAATTATTTTCCTCCTCTAGCTTCTGTCTTAATGTTTCCACCAATCAGCCAATGACCATCTCATCCTCTCTTCACACAGCCACTCTCAATTATTGATTCTTCCTTTGATTTATCTTTTGGGTCCAAATCCTGTTGCCATTTTGGTTCAGTTATTGTCACCTCTCCCTGGAACAACAGCCACAGTTGTTCAGGTTTTTTTCCCCTGCCCCTTTTTCAATTCTTCTTACCCTATCCTTCTCTAAAGTAAAGTCATGGTGCTATTTGTACTATGGATATATTCATATTTTAACCCTGTGATCACTATTATTATATACCTATTCAAGGGCGCCCCGACCCAGCAATCAAAATCTTGGGGAAGGAAAGTGAAGACAGGGAATTTTGGCCATTCCACTCTGAGTTTTAAATTACTGACCAAAGTAAATGACATCCAGCAGAGTTCTTGGGAATTGCAAAAATACCTGTTCCTACTTCTAGGTCCTTGCTGGACCTAGCACAGCACTCCTGGGGAGGAGAGCTACTGAAAACAGGCTGCTTTCTGTTCTCTTTTAAACCAGCATACTATCTGTCCAGCTCGTACTGCATTTAGGCTATGGTTTATAGACATCTAGTAGTAGACTCTCAGTGCACGCGAGCATGAGTGCGCTCTTGCGGGTATGCACGGGTGCATGCGAAGGTGCATGGGTTCGTGCATATGTAATGCTGCGACTTTAAGCAGCTTTGGGAGCTAGGGAGCTGATTCAGCAGGTAAAGTGCTCACTACAGAAGCATGAGCATCTGAGTTTGGATTCTCAACTCCCATCTGTAATCCCAGCGTTGACCAGTCTACCCAAACCTGTGCGCTCCAAGCTCAGTGAGATCCCAGCCTCCCGAGACGGTACAGGCAGCTGGAGAACAAACAGTTGAAACAGGAGCCTGTGGCGAACATTTAAAAATCAAGTCGCTGTTCTGAAGAGAGAGCTCAGTGCTTAAGAGCATGCCTAACACTGATTTCAGGTGGCTCACAGCGGCCTGTAAACTCAGTTTAAGGGAAACCAACAGCTTCTTCTGATCCCCAAGGACACCTGGACTCTTCCCCTCTCTCTCACACACAAACACACACAACAATAACAATAATAAACAGCCTATGGGAAAAAAGCCGGTGATGGTGGTGCACACCTTTTATCCCAGCATTGGGAGGCGGAGGCAGTTGAGTTGGAGGCCAGCCTGGTCTTCAAAGAGAATTCTATGAATCCTGAGTGAGCTATCCCAGAAGCAGAAAAATGCACACAGTATATACTCACTCATATAGACATATAATATAGGATAAACCTACTAAAGTCTGTACACCCAAAGAAACTAATCAAGAGGGAGGACTCTGGCTAAAATGCTCAATTCCTATCCAGAAAGGCAAAGAGGATGGACATCAGAAGAAGGAGAAAAGAGGGAACAAGTCAGGAGCCTGACACAGAGGACCTCTGAAAAGCTCTGCCCTACAGACTATCAATGTAGATGCTGAGACTTATGGGCAACCTTTGGGCAGAGTGCAGGGAATCTTAGGAAAGAAGTGGGAAACAGTAAGATCTGGGGAGGACAAGAACTCCACAAATCTGAGCACAGGGGTCTTTCCTGAGACTGATATTCTAACCAAGGACTATGCATGGAGATAACCGAAGACCCCTGCACAGATGTAGCCCATGGCAGTTCAGTATCCAAGTGGGTTCCATTGTAATAGGAACAGGGACTGTCTCTGACATGAACTGATTGGCCTGCTCTTTAATTACCTCCCCCTGAGGGGGAAGCAGCATTACCAGGCCACAGAAGAAGACAATGCAGCCACTCCTGATGAGACCTAATTGACTAGGATCAGAAGGAAGGAAAAGAAGTCCGCCCCTATTAGTGGACTTGGGGAGGGGCATGCATGCAGAGGGTGGAGGAAGGGAGGGATTGGGATGGGAGGAGGGAGGGAACCACAGGGGGATACAAAGTGAATAAAGTGTAATTAATAAAGAAAAAAAAAAAAGAGAGAATTCTATGACAGCCAGGACTTGTTACATAGAAAAACTCTGTCTCAAAAACAACAACAACAACAATAACAAAAACAAAACAAGTCCTATCAGATTTCCAGAAATAAAACATAGAAAAAAAAAGTATAATATTAGAAAAGATGACTTTTGAGTACTTATTACCACTTGAAAGTGTTATTTATTTAATGGTAAGTTCATATGATTTGATTGTAAGCAATTATTGTGTATAGCAATCAGCTTACAAAGTTCCTAAAAATAAACAAAGCAGCTTTCATGAGCTAGAAATCAGTAGTTTCAGTCACATGACTGCTCTCATTCACCCATGACAATGTTACCTCTAACTCCAACTAATGCAAGACTCTCCTAAGTTCTTAGTCCCTTCCTCACTGGAGCCGACAGAGAGATTGCGCAGAACAGGGATTTGGCCATGTAACCTTCTTAAAGCCTTCCATGACTCTAAATCTTCTCAATTCATTCTTTCTCCCTCTAACCACCAGAACATGCTTTTGTCTGAGTCTTCCTGAGAAACAACACCACAATATTTCTTGAATCAAGGATAAATAATAAAACACAATGGTTTTAATTACAGGGTTTTATATGAAACATTTACATTTGACACTTGCATTTAAGGCCAGGAGATCCTTCCTGATGCTATCAAATAAACCAAACTAGCTTACAACGAACAACAGAAGAGTAATTGAAAAGGAGTCCAAACAGACCTTGAGCATAAGCAGTCCAAGGAATGCAGTTTAACTAAGCTACCACTTGCAAAAGATTTCTTGACACTGGATGCATATATTGAAGAAGCTTAGAATCTGGGAGCTCTGGGCCAGCAAGATGGCTCAGCAGGTAGAGGCACCTCCAACAAGCTTCGTGACCTGCATTCAACCCCTGGGACACACATGGTAGTAGGAGGGAGCCTATTCCTGTGTGCAGTCCTCTGATTTAAACACCTATGCAATGTCACAGGTACACACCACACATACACATACACACAATAATCCAGTCACACCTAGCTCCATAGTCCTTGGAGTTCTGGTTCAAATCTCTATTTACTGTCTATGGTCTTAAAACATTTTGAAATTTAGGGTATGTGTGGGGGTGGGTCGGAGAACAACTTTTGGAAGTTGCTTCTCTCCTGCCATGAGTCCCCAGGATGAGCTCAGGTTTTCAAGCTTGTGCAGCAAGTTTGAGAACCTTACTGGTTGAGTTAACTCATGGGCTCCTAAAAAGTCTTTTATTGGTAGGAAGTATTTCTTCCCATGTTTGCAATCAATTAGGGAAGCAGAGATGTTCTGGAAAATGATGGAGATGGCTCAGCAAGCAAAGGCAACTGCTGGCTTGAGGTTAGCCCTTGTGGTGGAAGGAGAGAATTGACTCCTAAAAGTTGCCCTCTGCTGTGAGGAAGAATTCTTCCCTAGAGCCCATTAAAGAGAGTATAGACCTGCCAACACTTTGACTTTGGGTATCTAGCCTCCAGAACCATAAGAAAGCACATTTTATTATTGTTGTTGTTGTTGCTTTAATTTTTCAAGACAGGGTTTCTTTGTGTAGTCTTGGCTAGCCTAGAACTCACAGAGAACTACCTGACTCTGCCTCCCTAAGTGCTGGGATTAAAAGTGTGTGTGTGTGTGTGTGTGTGTGTGTGTGTGTGCGTGACACTCATTGGCATGTGTACACACACACTAAAGATCTTACTCAGAGTGTCACACATACTAAGAGTGTTCTACTTGAATTATAACTCCTGGGAGAGGGATCATACAGATACATGCAAGTTTTCTGTCTCTGTCTCTTTGTGTTTTGCCATGTGACACTGTTTACTGCCTAGAAACTCTGACAATGAGACAGTCATCTTCATTTTTAAGTCCTGAAACCTCCAGGACCCTGAGCTAATATAAACCTCTGTTTTTTGTTTGTTTGTCTGTTTGTTTTTGTTGTTGTTTTTCAGTAGCCTGTCCCAGGTATTTCATTATATTAACAAAAATACGACCAAAGCACCAGAATATTGGCAATAATCAAAAACAAAGACGGGAAGGGTTTTTCTTTTTCTTTCTCTCCCACACCCCATTTTAAGTACAATCTAAAATCTTCATCCAGTTATTCTGATTTGGATAAAAAACGACTGATGGTTTGGGCAAGCCCAATCTCTCACCAAACCCCTCTTACCTTATGGTGGTTTGATGCTTAGGGAGTGGCACTATTGGATGAAGTAGGTATGACCTTGTTGAGGAAGTATGTCACGGGGGATGAACTCTGAGGCTTCAAAAGCCCAAGGCAGGCCCAATGTTTCTCTCTCTTCCTGCTGCCTGAGGATCCCAGTAGACTCGGGGCTTTCAGCCACATCTGCACCATGTCTGCCTACATGCCACCATGCTTCCCTTCATGCTGGTAATGGACTAAACCTCTGAAACTACGAGCCAGCTCCAATTAAATGTTTTTCTTTCTAAGAGATGCTATGGCCATGGTGTCTCTTCACAGCAATAGAACACTGACTAAGTAAGACACACCCTTATAACCAATAAAAGACTTGTGTATGTTTAAAAGCGAGGGAGGGAAGGGAACTACAAAGTGACTGTGGTGGTTTGAATAGGTTTGGCCCCCATAGACTCATGTGTTTGAATGCTTGGCCCATAGGGGGTGGTACTATTAGGAGGTGTGGCCTTGTTGAAGTAGGCATGGTCTTGTTGGAGGAAGCGGGGGCAGGCTCTGAGGTCTCCTATGCTCAAGCTATGTCCAGTGACACAGTCTCCTGTTGCCTCTGGATCAAGGTGTAGAGCTCTCAGTTCCCTCTCCAGCACCATGTCTGCCTACGTGCTGCCATGCTTCCCACCAAGATGATAATGGACTAACCCTCTGAAACTGTAAGCCAGCACCAATTAAATGTTTTCCTTTATAAAAGGTGCCATGGTCATGGGGTCTCTTCACAACAATGAAAACCCTAACTAAGACAGTGACTGATAAGCTTATTTCTTTTGGAGGCTTACTGGGCTGCTGACTGAATTCAGTCTGGAGATATCCAATCACCTGAAGCAGTAGAACCAACCTTTCCTTGAAGTACCAGCAGGAGAGAAATGATGATCTGTTCTAAAAGACTGACTGAAGAGAGCTTAACAAAGGTATGAAGCAGTATGTAGGGCTCAGGGCAAGACAGCAGGATGGTATAATTCAGTGAGGCTAATAGTTGCAGGTAAACTTTACCAACACAAAATCAAATGTACAAGAAAGAAAAAGAGTAGTTGTATGCAGAAGGCCATCTCCCAGGAGCAGTGACTGGAGATGAATACAATCAACTACTAAAAACCCAGCAGAGATAGAGTCAACGGACTAGGAACCAACCTCACTCTCTTCCTGGCCCCCTAAATCCAGCCTGTGCCTCCCATTGGCCAACAACAACCCATTCCTGGAAGACAATGAAGCTCTAGATGCAAGACCTAAGTCCTCAAAGGTAAAATGGAGTGGATCTGGAGAGGCAGGGAAGACACAACGTTCAGGATTCAAACCCAAGTTTTCTAATACTTTAACATGTACGGTGGGCCCCAGAGCATAGAAATACCAATGCAGGTCATTAGGGATGATTTCTTTCTTTTTTAACTCTGATTTAGGTATCCAACATTTACCTATGAATCAATATTTTATTATGCTGATTGGTGTGTGTGTGTGTGTGCACGCATACATGGGCAAGCCCTGTTGCACTTGTGGAGGAAGTCTGAGGACAGCTTTAGAGAGTCAGCTCCCTCCTTCTGCCACGTGGGTCCCAAGGATAGAACTCAGGTAATCAGTCTTCGTGACAAAGTGCCTTTACCTACTAAGTCATCGCACTGTACCTCAATTAGAGTTTTTTTTTTTTGTTTTTTTTTCAGTTAAAGCATAGACAAATACTTGTAACAAGTAACTAGATGTGGTGGCCTACAAGTCTATTACATGAGCGATGGAGACAAGTGGGTCAGAAGTACAATGCCAGCCTAACTTATATTGAGAAATCAAGGGTAGCCCAGTTTCCTAAGGCTCTGTCCTAGGAAAATAAAAGCCCCAAGCCAAAAAGAAGTTGTAGCATGGTATAGAAATTCACAATGGTATTAATTCAAACATGGACATCTAACATGTCAGCACTTTTACCTCTTATTTGACTGGCTTTTCTAGATGGGGTTCCCTTCCCAACATTGTCTGTCACTGTAGAAGGTCTGTCATGTCTAACTGTCCGCAGGGTTGGGGTTTTTTATAGGAGTTTTAAGAGAGAGACTGTGTCTTTTACCAAGTTAATGTGGCACTGGATCATCATCCCAGTCTTTGTCATCATCTTTACAAGGTGCCTCCCCTATATGGTCATCAAATTGGTCCCAGGTTTGGTAAAAGATATTAACATACATTTTTAAGAAGTTCAACAAAGTAAATTCAAAGAGCCCCACACCAAGGCAATGATGACAAAATTTTTGAAAAACAAAGAGAATCTTAAAGGACCAAGAGAGAACTAATCACATGTAAGGGACATTCTGTATGGTTAATAGCTAATTACTTATCAGAAACAAATCAGATCTGATGGAATTACATATTTATATCAGACAATATATTTAAAGTGATGAGAAAACAAAAGAAACCACAAACTATTAACCAAGAATTCTATACCTAGCACAAATATTTTCCTTATTTAGGAAAAAAATAAGACGTTCCTAAACAAATAAAAAACTGAGAGATGGGTCAGCAAGATGGTTCAACAGATAAAAGTGATTGCTTCCAAGTCTGAGTGCGTTCCATCCCTAGGACCCACATGATAGCAGGAGGAAACTGACTCCTACAAATGGTCCTCTGACTTCCATATATGTGTCGTGTCAACATGTACCATGGCACATGGGCACTTGAACACATCATACTCACATACACACAATGTAAAAAAAAAAATTTAAAGGCTAAAAGACTATTCCTAGTAAAACTGCTTATCAACAAACACTGAAAGAATTCTGGCTGATAGGACACAAGAAAAAAAAATATGGAGAAGTAAATATTGTTGGTAAATGTAAGTAAAAAACTAAATCTAAAAACTACTATTTTATTTTTTATTTGTAATTCTTTTTTTGTTTTTTTATGACTTAATAGTCAATTTTGTAAACATTCCTTACAACTATGATCATTAATTGTTATTATCATGTGGGGGACAGAGTCTCATGTATCCAGGTTAGCCTTGAACTCGCTATGTAGCAGAAAGCAATGTTGAACATTTGACCCTCCTACCTCTGCTTCCTTGTGCTGGAATCACAGGCATGTCACCATACCCACTTGGCTTTTATGCATGTGGATTCTGCAGATTCCGCCAAAAGCTTTTCATATGCGAGGCAAGCATGCTACCAACTGAGCTACTTCACCAGCCCTTATAACTAATATCATTAATAATTAAAATAGGTAGAATTATAGCTGTCCACAGGAGAACACAGTGTGTAAAGCTATAACTTTTGGCTATACCAACACAAATGGGGGCAGAACAGAGAGAGGTAGGTGGGGTAGAGTTATGGCATGTGACTAAGTTAATGTTAATTCAAACTAAAATGATATGAGTTTGGCATGTTAACTCTACCTCTCGTGATAATCAATGAGAAAACAACTTTTAAAATATGTAGAAGAGGGGCTGGCTCAGCAGGTGACGAACTTATTGAATTATCATGAGGACCAAATCTGCAGAACCACATGAAAACTGGGTGGGCAGAGCAGCCTGCTTGTGATTACAGACACACGGAGTGGGTGTCCGGGGGTAGGGAGTCAGAGACAGGGAATGTCCAGAGCGAGCTGACTGGCTAGACCAGCAGAAATAGAAGCTCTGGTTCAATAAGAGGCTCGTCCTGAAGGCACAATGCAATCAAGTAAGACACATGCTATCAACTTTCGGCCTCTGCATGCATGGCACAAATTAAACAGGAGTCAAAATGGTACTCAACAAAGCACTGAGTCGGGGGGGGGGGGAAGAAAGATAACAGAACAGAGAAAACAAACATCACAGAAGAAGAAGAAGAAGAAGACTATTGTCAGGGATGGTTTAAAACACAAATGGTTAGACTCATAAATCCAAAGATTGGCGGGAGAGAGGGAAACACAGAAGTGCTGTGCTCACGCTGCCTTCTGGCTGAGGGCCACCCACACTAAGCAGGGCATTCTGCTCTGCCTCTTCTCCCAGTTCAAAGTTACTCTCTCCCCAGAACATCACTGAAGATGTATCCAGTATATCTGACCAAATGAATGCCCACAGCCACGCCAGATTGCTATACAGACCAACCATCATAACGGGGTACTGTAGAACGTTTCTCCTTAAACCTGTTCATGTTTTCCCCGCGTTTTGGAGGGCTCAACTATTGGGTGGATATGATTTTTATATCGTCTTCATCACTTGGATTTTTTAACAACATGTAACCCTTGTTTATAGCAGCAAGTTTTTAATTTAAGTTGATTTTGTCTGGTATTAATACAGCCATCCAGCTCTCTTTTTGTTACTATTTGTGTGAAATGTATTTTTCCAACCTTGCACTTTCAACAGTATTGACAAAAATAGAAACAGAGCAAGAAAGATGAGGTAAATAACTAAAATCTGAAGTGAAAGTGGAGAAATTACTGTTGAATTTATGCAATTAAAGGGTTATAAGAAAGTCTTGTAGACAATTAATTGCTCTACAACAGATTAAATAACATAAACTGGATAAATTCTTAGAAATCAAAATTACCAAGACTGACAGAAGAAAAAAAGGAAACTATTAAAAGTTTGTAACAATTGAATACACCGAATTACTAATTTAAAAGACTAATCTTCCAATAAAAGAAGCTCCAAGACCAGCTGATTTCACTGGTGGATGCTACCAAACACTTGAAGAATTTTAACCCCAATTCTACTCAAAGTCTTGCCAACAAATTGAAGTCATATTTTATGAGCATTCCTTGATACTAAGGCCAAAAATTAATACACTAAATGAAAAGATGATAGACCAATATTCCTTATGAATATAGACAGGAAAATCCTGGACAAAATACTAGAAAACCAAATCCCACAGCAAACTAAAAGGATTATACACCATGACTAATGGGATTTATGCTAGGAAGGCAAGACTGGTTCAACATGGGAAAACCAATTGATGTAATACATAATATTAATAGAATGAGGAGGGAAAGCCACAGTGTCATCTCAATAGACCTAGGAAGGCATTTAACAAAATTCATTGCATTATCCTTTCATGATTAAAAAATTTTTTTTTCAGCAAACTAGGCATCAAAGGAATTTTGTTAGCATGACAAAGAACATTCATGAGAAACCCATGGCTAACATCATACTCAATAGTGAAAGACTGAGAGCTTTCCTCCCAGGAGCAAGACAAAGCAAGGGTGGCTGTTTTCATCCTCACAGCTTAACTAACATTTTACTGGAAGTCCTAGCCAGAGCAATTTGGCAAGAAAAAGAAAAGAATCAAAACAAAGCAAAGCAAAGGAAAACAACAACAAAAAACAAAATAAAGCAACAACAACAAAGAAAACACTGTCGCCCAAATTTCCAAGGAAGAAGAAAACTATCTCCACTGCAAGTGACATTATTGTATATATTTAGAAAGATCCCAAAAGACACTTTACAGATCTACTAGACCTAATATGTGAACTAAGTAATTTGTATGCAATGAATCCAATACATAAACGCCACTGTGTTTCTCTATACCATTAAGGAAAACTGAAAAGGAAACATTTTCAATTTTTTACTTAAAAAATGACAACCAAAACAATCTCTTTCTCTGTCTGTCTCTGTTTGTCCGTCTGTCTGTCTCTCTCTCTCTTACACACACACACACACACACACACACACACACACACACACACACACACACA